>NC_087069.1:33597920-33790538 GCF_963678635.1 Symsagittifera roscoffensis | reverse complement strand
GAAAAATGCTAGTTATACAATTTCCATATATGAAAAAATACTAATCATAGACCTTTCATGCAATTTTCTGTACGTATGGAATTGCATGGAAAGTGTATGACTAGCATTTTTCCATATATGGAAATTGTATGACTAGTATTTTTGGTCATCCCGGGTAGTCAATGTTCTAAGAAAGCGGAAACCAGTAATCGTAAGTATTTAAAATAAATCAAAAAATAAGGAACAAGCAAGGAAGAGCTTCATCCAATTATTCATATGGATAAAGTTCTTCTTTGGACGTTACTTATTTGTCGATTTTTTATTTATGTTTTTGTGACTCACCGATAGTCTATGATGTTGAAGGTTCTACCCAAGCTAATAGTTTGATGATGCGTTCTTGTCCAACTGTTTTAACCCATCATAAAAATGTTCTTTTTAGCCTTCAAAAATTTGAGTTGGCAATTTAAAACTTGAAGAATCCACTGTGATGCAATATAATTTTAATTTACCACCATAGCCTTTTTCGTGATGGTAGAACTTCTTTTTTGGGATATGAATGGCTATAGAACAAATATTCTTGTTTTTCACAGCGTCAAGTTTCAACAATTGGGCCAAAGTTTCTGCTGTTATTCGGTGGGCCTTATCCGGAACAACCTGTATGTTTCAGTGCGGTACAAGATAAAAAGTCATCAACAAATTTTCAGATCAAATTGCAACTTCAGATTACTAGCGTTTAGCCGGATCACCCAGTACAATTTGAAGGGGCCTTCGATTACCAGACTCATCGATCGTTCTTTAGCAAAATTCGTCAAAAATGTACAGACCCGGGTTGCTAACATTAAGCTAAATTCAAGTTGAAAATAAGTCATCGATTATATATTGAGGTTCACAAGATATATCAAAATAGAGATAGATATTCATGATGTGAATAATCTTTCACGTGATTTACTGAAAAATGGGGTAAATTCCAATCATAATTAATAAGTATTGGAGTGTAAAGATACAATTTTTGGATAATATAACAATTGACTTCTGACAAGTTAACGAAGATAATTTAAGACATATATGAACAAAGAGCAGTCTTGAATAATAGATTAGTCAGACTGTAGTTTGAATCCTGGGTTGTTTGTTTTTTAGATAGCTGTTAGTAATGTGTTATTTTGGTGCTCGAACTGACTCATATTTACAGACTATAATAATTGAAAATCAGTTGAAAATCAGAAATTCCACTCTAATACGAATGCTTTGGTTTGCAATCCATCCGCACTCCGGGTTCAACAGGTTCCCCCATTTCACCAAATCACTTGTTCCTTGAACTCGGTTTGACCCATTAAATGTACCCCTGTGCTCATAAGTCTTAGACTTTCCAATCGAGTTGTTTAGGAGATGAATTTTGAAGTGTACATTTATTTGCCAGTTTAGATCATTAGCAGCAGCTGGTTGAACGCAAAGGTAAGCACCAAGGCTCGTACCTTGGACTTCATATCTTAATAAGAGCGAGAAAAAGTATTCGCCACAACGATGGTAACTCGACTGCGTTTCTTGCTTCCTTACAAACTGAATGTTTTGGAAGATTTCATCGAAGTTGAAAGCAACAAACGGGTTTTCGATTTTCGTCGAAGAAGCATTTGCCGATGTCGTTGAAGAAGCAAAAAAAATTGCATAACCACTCGTCATTGAAGAAGCAATGTAGTTTGATGGAACAGACATTGCATTTTCATACTTATGTGAAAGTATATGCTTGGGTGTTGCGAAAATTCTCCATTCTTGGGCACTGCGAAATGTCTCGCTCTGCAGCTCCTTCCGTAAATTCTTCAGTGTCGTTAGCATGAAATCATGCTCTGAAAGCTTTCTTCTTAAACTATTTGCATTTTCCTCGACCTCTTTAATTTTTTGGTCAACCATTTGGATTGTTTGCGAGACATGGGGCTGAGAAATCGGCGATGCATATCTTTGATCAAATTGCTCCTGTTGGTGCTTTTGATAACTTTCAATGTTGTGATTCGTTGTCATCGCGGCTCTTGACTCGTAGCATGACTAAAATGCATCAAGGCAAAACATAGGACAATACCAAAACATAATGACACTTGGTACCTGAGGTGACCAAAAATGCTAGTCTCAAAAATAGCCCATGCAGTTAGAAAACTGCATAAAAACAATATGATTAGCATTCTCACAAAACTGAGAATTGTATGACTAGCATTCTTTCATAATAAAATTGTATGGTCATAAATGCAAATTAAGTGACTAAACAGGTCAGAAAATTTTGAGCTTTGCTTTACGTTTCTCCGTTTGTCCTGGCGCGCAATATCTATAGACTCTCAAATGAGAACCCATTGGTTAAGGGGCAGAAAACTCACAGATGATCTCAGAAGTCTTGCCATCTAAGATGTCTTAAGAAAGAACACAAAAAGTTATGTTCCTTTAAAAAAACTAACTTTTTGTATTTGGCTAGAAAGCTTCTTTTTTGACAGAAATTTTAAAGATTTAATCATATATGAAATATTCCAAAACAAATCCTGATTTTTACAACGCAAATTGGTAATTTTTTGTTATTATGTGAAGAAAACTGAGTCGGGACTACGTTAAAAATTAAAAGTTACAATTCCCATTTTTAAAACATCCACTTTTGTTATGGAAGAATGCTAGTCATACAATTCCCATATATGATCGTAAAATTTCATTAAGAAAGAAGGCTACTCAAACAATTCCCATAAAAGAGAATTTAACGACCAGCATTATTTCATGGACAAATTGTATGGAATTGTATGACTAGTATTTCTAGTCTATGGAGATTAACCGGGGCACCGAGTTTAGTCCTAAGTTTTTGAGCCCAAAATGGCGCTAGTAACGAATTCCCATCTTTCACGTCTGTAAATTCATCGCTAAAGCGAATTCCCATCATTTTTATGACAGGAAAGAATTTTTCAGCTCAAGGAATGTAAACTACCCGCTCTGAAGTTTCATGGATAATAATCGATTATGTTGGATTTTCAATGTCAGTCTAAAATAACAAAAATAATCGATTATAATCGATTGAAAATGGATTATAATGATAATATTTTTAAGCAATAAAATCCCCATATAATCGATTATAATCGATTATTTTCAAAAAATTTTATTAAACGAAAAATATTTCATTTTAATCGATTAAAATGGATTATAATCTATTTATTTGAATTTTTTGTGTGTTGTTTTCATTTTTTCAAAATTTTGTTAAACTTAAATTAATTAATTTGTTCTCTCGCTTAATTTCATTTTTTCTATTTTCAATCGAGTTTCTGAAAAGTTACAAAAAGTTACCCATAGATCCCACACCAGCTCACCCCACACTTACCCGTACTACAGCTAGACGTCCCCTAACTAGAGAGGGGGAGTACGTCGTGGGAGGGGGGGTGGGGGGTACGTCGTGGTTGGAGGGTACGTCGTGGTTGGGGGTACGTGGGGGGACGGGGGTACAGGTGGAGGGTACGTCGTGGGTTGGGGGGTACGTTGGGAGGGGGTATATTGGAAGGGGGCACGTGGGGGATACGAGGAACTGGTCAAAAATGCTGTTTTTGGGCACTTTTTGGAAAATTACCACATATTGGCTAAAGTTATGTATAGATCCCACACCAGCTCCCCCTCACGCTTACCCGTACTACAGTTAGATGTCCCCTAACTAGAGAAGGGGGTACGTCGTGGGGAGGGATACGTGAGGTGTGTACGTCGTCGTGGGTTGCGGGGGATACGTTAGGGGGGACGTAAGGAACTGGTCAAAAATGCTGTTTTTGGACACTTTTTGGAAAATAACTACTTTTTGGCCGCCCCTAGATAAACGTGTTTGTTCGAGTTTTGCAGAAATTTGCAAAAATTTGAGTCATTATTAACAAAATTTAATCAATTTTCATGAATTTTATGTACAAAAAATAATGCATTATATGCATAACAAAAATGGATTATAATCGATTATAATGTATTATAATGGATTTAATTTTTTTTAAAGACTACTCAATTATGAATGATTAAAAGTCGATAATGTGGTCTAAATATGCCATAATAATCGATTATATAGACAACATCTTAGCCAATAAAAAACCATTAAAATCGATTATTACCCATCAAACTTCGGTGCGAGTAAACACATTTTAGAGCCGTTTACAACTAACAACATCAACTTTCCAAAAACATTTTGCTAGATATATAGTTTTGGGAACAAACACATAAAATAATTGATTTTCCGATTTCTTATTTTAAAATATTTGAATTTATTTCATCCATATATTGCAAACAAGATTGTTCGTATATCAGGACGAAGCCCTGACGGTCCCTTGATTCATATCGAATAGTTTTTGGGAAAAAATTTTGAAAAGTTATAAAATTTGGACGATAGCAAAGTGTGAAATGTTGAGTCGCATTAAAATAAGATGACCAATTATCTAGCCTCAATTCAATTAGGAACGATTTTGTAGTGCGGAATTATTCGCCACGCAGAAATAATTTGCGTTACGCTCTCAGCATTATGAATAAATTCTTCAAAGCGCGCATAATTTAGTCCAGAGCATGGCAACTTTGGCAATTTTCAAACCCCAAAACTTAAGTTAAAATGTCTTTTGAAATATGAACTCAGGAAGCTGATATCTTTAATGGTGTATAAAAAATTTTGTCGAAAAACCACATCGAGCATAACTATTCAGTTTTCTTCGAAAGTTGGAACAATAAAATCCTTTGAGCAGTTAGAATAGTTTAGAACGCGGTGATAAGAAAACAATGGGAAACTCACATTTAAAAATCATGCTCAACTGTTTACCAACCTATAGATTATTAGACATAGGATATAACATTCAGATCAATTACAGATGGTCCGAGAGTACATCGTTAGGTTTAACTCAAACCTGTCATTTGATGCATCAAAAAGCAGAATAATTTTTTAATTATCAACAAACTTGAATTTTGTTTGTCATTTTAATATCCTAACAAACTTTTTACTTGGCAGAAAAATTAAAATGTTGATTTGATAAAAAGCACTTAACCTATTACGTTTTTCTAGCTTAGATAACCATCATTTGCATTTGCAAGTACTTTGCCAGGTAGCCTCATTGATCAACTGGCGTATATAACTAGTTTATAAACCAGGTAAATGTACGGGTTTTATAATGAATTGCATCAAAGCGTCTGAACTTCAGTTCAATAAAAATTAAATAAAGGCTTAAAATCTAAAACCCGATTGATCCACGAATTGTTTTTGGACTTACGCAATGAAAAACAATAAGTGAAAAACTTGACGAACTTATAGCCAATCAGTTGATTAGTTTGAGCGCAACGGCATAAATACGCAAAGAAAGCGAATGCTAAAAAAATCTGAACGATTTAAATCGGAAAAATCCCAGGATTTTTACCCAATACGACTAAGCTGTTGATAATATTGAGTGGAACAATTAACTCAACCCAGAAATGTGAAAGTTATGGAAAGGATTTTCTGAAGATCGCAACTGCAACACGTCAACGCTTACAGATTTTTCTCAACATAATCAATTTAACATATTAAGGGGAAACCCTATGCATGTTTCGGTTCATTTGATTGATAAAAATTGAAAAAAAAAGTCAAAAATGAATTTAAAATTTAAGCGTTCCAGCAGCCAATTATACCAATCAGCCGGATTGAAATTACATACGAGCAGAAGAAATATTTGTTCGGACCAGTCTCAAAGAGTTGAAGTAATTATGTCCACTATTGAGAGCGTTTTAAGGCAGTTTTGGAAATTTCAAAGCAAAACCGTTGGTGATCCAATGCAGTATCTTTGAAACGCTAACAATAACGATTCGAGTACTTCAAGTAGCTCACCAGGTCCATAAGACGGTTTCCTTGAAGTTTGATAATGCAAAGCGTTAAAACGTTTCGGTTACCTTTACAGCTGAACCCGATTTTTTTTGATGCGCAAACTAATGATCAAAGTTTAGTATAAACCCGCATCCAGTTTCAAGCGTTAATAATCGATTATATTACGATTTTAGTACCAGTCTCACTATAATTGAGAAACAATCAATTTTAATCAATTAATAATCGATTATAATCTCTCTTTTTAAATTCAAATTATAATTAATTATAATCCATTACAATCGATTATAATCGATTATTTATTCGTCTATTTTTTGATAGAATTATAAGCGATTATAATTGATTATAATCCATTATTTTTATTCAAATTTCTATTTTATTAGTTTTGCACAAAAATCCATTATAATTGATTATAATTGATTATAATCCCTTTTGTTTGTCCATTTTTGTCTTCGAAGTTGCATCTAAATTGCTTATATTTTATGCTTTTTGTGTACGTTGGTTCCTATGAAAAATGAGAAAAATGTTTTTAAAGTTTTCCAATTAATTCAAATTTATAAGTTTTTTTTTCATTTCTTCCCCATTAGAGTTATGTTGTGATGCATATTATAAGCTTTTTTAAACACCAAAACATCAGCAGATTGATTTAGTTTCATGATTGATTCGGAAAATTTATTTTTCATCTACCGCGAGAACCTTTCCACTCATATGAAAGGATCTCTATGAAACTTTTGTTTCGTGGAATAACTTTGTGTTCAGATGAAACAAAGTGTTCAAGAGATCTCTCTTTTAGAGATTTTTTTATTGACACAAAAAAAAATAACCCATAAGATATATTTCGAATAAAAGAAAATTTCGGAAAAATAAGAGATTATAATCGATTATAATCGATTAAAATTGATTTTAAGGGTTTTTAGTAAGAACTATAATCAATTATAATCGATTATAAGAGATAATAATCTCTTGGAAAATATCACGATTATAATCAATTATAAATCCCTTAAAGACCTAATTTTGGTAATTATAATCGATTATAATTGTCAAAAAATTATCATTATAATCCGTTATAATCGATTATTTACGCCTAAACTTGAATGCGGGAAAGTTCAAAAATGTTTATTTTTGCACTAACTACTGTTGTCGACATGATAGGATTCAAATGGTAGGTTAAATTACCTGTTTTGATTTTACTTTGGGTTGAGACTTAAAGTGAGAACTTACCAAATCCGATGAACAAGAAATAAATTCAACGTGCCTTTCTAAGCGCACAAGCCAAGATAATTCGAAAGCATATTCTGAAAGTTAAAATCAGCAAACAAGTATCTGTAAGTGCCTTTCTATGCGCAGAAAGCAAGATAATACGAAACCATAAGCTAAAGAGTAAAATGAGTTGAGTTGGGGTGGTTGACTCATTGAGTAATTTCAGATAAGGTACACCGTATGTTTGTCACGCTATCTTATTTTCGGCCGGATAGATTCGTGCAACTTCTTAGTCTAATACCAATCTGAATCTTACTCTTATATCTCCTAGTCTCAATAGATCTACTATATACAGCTTTTGCGTATTAGTTCTTGGAGCTCATACAGAAGGAGAACAACTGTAGTCTAAGTTTCATTTAAATTGTTCTGGTGCCGAAACTACAAGTAGTTTCAGCACTTTTAAATCAGTGTCATTTGTTAGGGATGGAATATGATTGTTTGGTATTAATAATTTAATAAATTAGAGAATTTAAATTATATCCAATTATATTTTCTAGTTTAGAACTGGTTCCACCCATCCGAGGTTTGGAGAGTTTTTTATTTTTTAATTGTTTATTGTAGTGTAGGGTGGGTGATGTTGTTTTCCTCTGAAGTTGTAAGCAGTGACTGCAGGAAGAAGGGAGAAGTGTAGTTTTTTGTGTTAGATGGAAAAGGGTTGTTTTCGTTTGTGTTTTCAAGTGGGTCTCGTTTGATCGTGGGTAGTCTTAGGTGAGTATCAAGACTTCTGATCGATGCAATGATGTATTGGTTTCGTTAAGCTTAGAGCGAGACTACGAGCAGGGTGAAGTTTGACTTTTCCGTGTGAAGTGCCAAGTGACTAGGATCTGTTTGTGAAGTCAACATCGAGATGGCCATTGGTCTGTTTCAGTGGGTACCTTTGTTGCGATGTTGGATCCGTACTTGAAATCCTTGAAGGTCGTGACTACGGCAACAAACAATTTCAATTTGCCATTTCAGGGTTGGAATGTCTCAGTGTCATCTTCTTTGCTGGTCGTTCCGGGGCTCTAGGATATTTTCACATAATGCATTATATTTTTACATTTACATCTTGCTAGTTAAATTTTTACTCATAATTTTTTGTTAGTTGTTTGAGGTTTTTTATGTGTTCAACCTTTTGTGACATTTTTATTACGTGTTTTTTTCTTTTTTGCTTTGGTTGTGTCCTTTTACCAAAAATAGAATCATTTGTTTTGGGGTTGACTTTCGACTTTTTTGTGTTTTAATTTGTTTTAATAAAACTTGAAAGAGGTTTTCAAAAGAAAACAATATCCAGTTTTAATCTGGTGTTAATCTGGTTTGGGTACAGTGGGACTTTTCTTCTTAGTCAGGCTGTTAGCTTGTGGTTTGATGGCGTTAGTAGGCTGCGTTGGTTAGATTATAATTCCTCCCCAACCGGGCTAAGGGAAAGTTTGAAACGTGTTAAAACAAGTTAGAGTTGTTATCAGTGAAAGTTTAAAACTTGAAATTCATTATTTTAACAATTCGTTGTGGGCGAGTTCATGCGGTTGTGGAAAGACTGTGTGATTTATGTACTACTGAAACTTCAAATTTATAAAAGAAGAGTCTTAGAAATGGTTAGTAAAGTCAAATTAATTGCTTTTCGGTTTAATTTCACTACATTTTTAAAATAAATTACTGAAATTGAACTTTAAAAATTTTATGAATATACGGCTTTGGAAATCTAATTTTACTGCGTCAGTTATATATTGCAATTCAGTAATTGAAAATGAATATTTATAGAGAAATTTAAAAAGTTTAATGAAAGGAGTTTCTAATTTTTTAATTAATTTTTCTTGTTTTAGATGAGTGAATGATGAAATCTAAAAATGAAAAGTCAAATATTTTCATAAAGTGGTTAGTTTGTTTTGAATTTACTAGTAAAACATCTAATTGTACTTACAGGGGATTTTCATCTGCAAAAAATCTATTTGGGAATTTGGTGTTAATTGTTTGTGATGTTAGGAGTTTAGCAAGCATACGGTGACGTTTTTAGTCTGGAGGAGGGGCCATAGAAGCTGAAGTGCTCGGATGATATTTAATTCTTCATTAAAAACAGCAATATCGTATGATGTGTGTTCGATGAGATTGTATAGTTTATGGTTATATTTAGTTTTGTAAATATAATCTAGGTTGTGAACCTCAATGAGCTGTTTATGTTCGCGGGGAATGATTAGTGGGCGAGATTCTTCGACGTCAAATGATTTGGTTAGTGGCAGAATATATACATTTGTCTTATTGGGTCGTAATTTCGGAGGATGCAGTGAAAATTAGTATTTTAATACAATAAAATTTATACTAAATGTTACAGTGTAGGTAACGTTCTTTTGATTAAAAAATGAAAAGTGTGCGAAAAATGATTAAATTTATTAAAATAGGAGGCATAAGTTTTTGTGTCGGTTAGTGCTGTGGAAATTATATTATCGTCTTTTTTGTTCATGATATCAGGAACAAATATGTATTCAGATTTAATAAACAACTTCTCTGTTAGTTGGGGGTTAGTGTCTTCGTCTTCTTCGATGATAGTGGTTTTCATGTATCGTGCAATGGCGTGATCGTAATGATTGATGGAAAATCTGTTAGCTTTTTGTGCAACAAAATTAGAGTGTTTGAGTTAGTCCGATAGTGGTGAACTGTCTTTCATGTTGTGCCGTGGTTAAATTGCGTAAGCGGCATTGGCAAATGGCATTGTCTTCTGGGTTATTATACAAATGTAGTTCTAGTGGGTTAGTAAAATGATAGTGTGATGTCCATGATAGGGATGGGAATAAATTGTATTCATCTAAATAATTTAGTTGGCTGTTATTTGTGTCGTTGTCTGTATATTGTGGAAAACAGGGTGAGTTATATAAGAGAAATTCTTGGGTAATAGTGTGCTTTAGGTGTAGGGAAAACAATCGAGGTGGTCGAGGGTGATGAAGGGTTTGGGAGTTCGATGTTTTCTTTTAAATAATCGGAGGGTTCATGGTTCTTCTAATGAGGAGGCTGGGTTGGAGGATTCGGAGTGTGATATGGATTGTGCTATATTATGATGTGTTAGCGTGTTATTGTGTTGAAGCTGTTGTTAGAGTGTTATGAAGTTATCAAGCCTGTGCTCAAGCACTGCTGTGACAGGGCTGGAGGGATCGGGTGTGATACTTGTCAAGGAGGAGTAGGTTGGGGTTGCATCTGTATAAGAGGCGGGAGCTGGAGAATTTTCTGCGAAAGTGAGAAACTACATGAGAAACTGGGCTTTGTGGGTAGCTTTGACTTGAGGAGTTGTGCTCTGGTATCGGTATATGTCTATGGTTTCGTGATACTAAAGATAGTGAGTGGTTATTTTGAAAATTTTGTAATTGTGGTGCAGTTGCTTTGTAGATGTATTGTCTTGTAATTCGTCGCATGTATTTTGTGTGTTCGATAATTTTTTTTTATTCTTTGATTTGAGTGTCTAAAAGTATTTTGTTAAGGAAAGTTGAAAAAAATTCCAAAAAATCTTGCAAACAAGATGCGTGCTACGCTTGTTTGTTCTTTTTTGTGTGTGTCTAGCATATGTGTTATTTTTTCCTTTTATTAATGAGAAAAAATCCTAAAAAAAATGAACATTGCGTATAAAATAGTCAATCTTTCTTAGATGTAATAGGGCCATCCTACAAAGGCAAGGAGTTCATTTTTTAGATTTATTTATGGGAGAAATATCCTGTGGACAGTATTTTTTGCCGTCTAGATATTTATAATCTTCTATATCCCTAAAATATCCTCTGTAGTATTGTGCGTAGATAACAGAAAAATTCTGCTGTTTCTGCAAATTTTCTTAATTTTTGGTCTATTGATTGTCTTTGAATTGTGTCCATTTTTGTTCAAAGTTCTTGAAATTGTTGTGTATGTATGTGATGTTGTATATCTGATTGTGAATATATACCTATGGATTGAAGATCAATATTCGGGTTTCGGGCAATAGCTCTGATGCTTTCCGGTGAAAATTTCTTTAATGCTGGCATGAGAGTAGGGTATGGGGTGAGAAGATAGTATTTACCATCATCTGGGGTTAGCTGTACAATATTGTGGCTATTTTCAGATTCCACATGGTTCTGGCTGTATCCCAAAAATATGAAAGTCTGGAAAGTGTTTCTACAAAATGTACTTTGTTTTTATAGAATATACGAATTCTTTTATAGCACCTTTAGTCTTCAAAAACATATAATGGAGATACTTTTTAGAGCATGTGTAATATCATAGTATGTTTCCTTCATAGTCAAAGACACTCAATCTATTTCCTGTTAGTAGGTATCCTGCATACGGTTTTTTTAGTACTGCTAATGGAAGTGGTTGTAGAATTTGTGTTCGTTCTAGTTTGCATAAAGAATGTAGGGTTTCTAATTCTGATAGTGAGATTTCCTGAAAAATTCGGCTTATTGTATAGTCTAATTGCATGTCTGAATGAATATCATAGTGAATTGCGCCAAAACAAGTATTGTTCAATATTGATAGTTCTTGTAAACATGTGTTTCCTTTATCTTGTCGACGGAGTTTTCCACCAACATTTCCTTTTTTTCAGAAATGTTACTGGGATGTATGATTTTTCATCATTGAAATGTTTATATGCTTACATCCGGTTGAAAATTAATTTTCCAGTTTTCATGTCGATACCATTTTTGTGTTCGACAAGTATTCTTGAATTTTGTGGTTTGTATAATGGCGTTCGGTATTTAGAAGCTACTTCAGTTTCGGGATAGATTTGAAAATGTGTTAGATTACTTTCTTTTCCGTCGATATTTTTGTATTCGTAATTATGTTTTCTTATTTTGTCAGGGTTGAATTTGTCAAAAAGTAACGATTCGATGAAGTATTTCTGGTGAAATTTTATCATTCTTGCACGAACTTTGCGACTTGAAATGTTGTGCATGTGTCTTCAGGGAACCAAACAATGGTTGCCTGTGTGCGTGTTCTGGAATCGCAATATCCTCGGTCGTTTTTACAAGGTAAGCGTAATCCTTGATATAGTATTGTGTCATCTTTTAAATCTCGTGTTAATTTTACTTTTTCTAATTGAGTTTTCCAATAAAAAAAAACATTTTTTCTTGATAACCTTTTCTTGTGTGTCTGCTTTGCAGTTTGAAGGATTATTTATTTCAATGTGTGGTATCCAAATGTTAACGTGTAAATCATACGTTAAACCTCCATGTGCGCCTTGAAATGCATGTTTATCATCTAATTTGATATGTCCTTGGTATCTTTCTAATTTGGCTTGGTGTGCTGAGTCTGAAAAAACTTGAAGTTTTACTATTTTTTGATTGGTGCCTTTTATTTTTGTCAATTCTTAACGTCTTAAATTATTCATACAACCGTCAAGGTTTAGATGTAAAGTTTTTTGATAATGAATTGATAGAAAGATTCGTGATCGAGTATATATTTGTTTCAATAAAAAGTCTTTTAAGTTTGGATAATCGATCAAAAGATTTTCTGACAAATCTAGATTTTGTATTTGCATCAAATTCAAAACAGTAATGAAAATAAAATTGTTTCTCCAATTTCTGTTTCACAGGCTCTTCCAATGTTTTTTTAAAGATTGTTCACTCAATCTGAGTTAACTCTTCTAAATTAAAACGTTGTTGAAAAACTTGGCAGTACTCATTTTTTCTGTAACCTCCTCTCCACCTTCTTAACAAAATTTTTGAACTCTCTGTGTTTCTTTACAAACTAAAACTAATATAATCTCCATCAAGGTCATCTGTCTACCACTCTTGTACTTTTGTGTAGTAGTTAAATTTTAAAATCTGATAAATTTCTATTTCAGACATTGAAAATGATTTTGATAGAAACATATTTCTTCCTTAAACAAACAAAGAAACTTGAAGAAATTCGAAATGTTGTTTTAGTCTTAATTTATTTTGTTATTACAATCACCATAAAACATTTCCCCCTATTTAGATTCTAATTTATTTTTCAAAAACTCACGTAGTCAATCAAAACGTCAAATTATGGCAAAAAACATGAAAACAAGTAATGAAATAAAGAAAATCAAAAAATATTGATAAGGTTTTCAACTACATTCTTTTTTGTAATTTTGTCCAAATCAGACAAAATTTACTTAAATTTAGGTAAAAACAGTAAATAAGTAGATTTGTCTGTAATTTCTTAAGCAATAACTGGAAAATTAGTTGACAAATGGTTTATTTTTTATGTCATTTTCGATTAAAATGTTCTGTCTTATTTTTCCTCCAATACCATAGCTCTACACATATACTTCAATAAGAAAAAATAGTTTTGATTCAATAACATTTCAGCTAACAAACATACAAAACATCAGAAAGCATTATTGAGGCTTACAATTATCAACAAACATAGAGTCTCCCAAATTTTGGGACAGTTCTTTGAATTCATTCAAAGTATATTTGACATATGCAACTTGCTTATTTTCCTTTGCAACTTGATTATTTTCCTTTGTATTTCTTGGTTGTGACACACACCCTACTCATGTTGTGTGTTGCTAATTCATATAATCTATGACAGATAGCGAACTCCTGGTCCAAAGTTGATTCTTTACCACATTTGGCTTCATCCATAGGTACGAGTTCAAAGCTTCAGCATCGTGAAAAACAGTATTGCGGATTGCCGTTTCTCCTTTTTTTCTAAGGTAGATTTATTGCAGCTTTTCAAATTGTCCCAAATCTTTTATTTTTCAAAATGTGAAAGCACGGTTTGAAGTATATTTTCCCTTTGTAGGATTTTTGGAACCAAACAAAACTCCCAATTTTTTTTTGATTTTTTAAAAATTCAATATAGTTGGGACTATCAACTTTTCTAGAGTACATTTTTGAAAAGCAAACTGATCGAATGAGGAGGAATGAGGGAAAAGTTTTGAGATTAAAAGAAAATGGAAGTAAGCAGTATGAGTCATCGCGATTTCCATATATGGAAGTAGTACCAAACATGGAAAATTTTGTATGAATTTTCCCTGTATGGAAATTGCGTAGGCGTTAATATTACTATATAAATCCGCCACTTTCTGGAAAAATCATTCTTCTCAATGCCAGCTGCTATATGTCAAGTTCTTCCCTGCTTTTATTCAGATTATGATAGTAAATCATTGTTGATTTCTGTTTCCAACGAATTTTACAAAAAATACATAGTAACCTAAGAGTTTTGAGTGTCTACTCACGATTCTTTCTGTTCTTTGGCAACTTGCAAATTTCACTTTATTTTAATAAGAACATCTCATAGCCAAGTTTTTTCAGAGATTAGACAAATATCAATACATATATCAAGAAATTGATTATCTAGATTATATTCAAGAATTGTCACATCAAGTGGGGAAGTATTCAATCAGATTAATTGCGGAGTTCAGCATAAATTGCGATAGATAGGAGCTGGAAAAACACCAAGCGTATTAAGGAAATAAACGACTCGTTTGGAAAAAGTTCAAAAAACTTCATACAAGTTCTCATCAAAAACTTGCATCTACTTAAACTCTGGGCTCATCATTTTTAGACCGAATTCGAAAAGTTTAAGACTCAAATTATGAATCTGATTTATTCAAAACATTTGATTGTTTCATTGATAGTTATGGTTCTGAAAATAGTGAGCGTTTCAATTTTTCTATTAATTTTTGATTTTTTCTTCAAAAAAATGTTGTCAAAGTAATTTTTATTTCAATTCAAATGTTTTTCAACGAACAAATATTTGTTACTTTTCTACAAAATGCAAAAAAAAACTACTTTTTAACTAACATGCGTGCTTTTTAAAAAAACACTTTGCAGGACGCATTTTTTAAATATTTTAAATAAAATATTTGCAAAAACCTAATTTGCAATTTTTTTTCAAAAGTTATTTGAACAAACATTTTTTTATTGTTCAATTATTGTTTAGAAATTATCAGTATTGATGACTTGGAGTGTCTAATTTCTGAAAAATTAAAATATTAAAAAAAAATGAAACTTGCAAGTTCCCAAAGAACAGAAAGAATTGTGAGTAGAGGCTCAAAAATCTTGGGTTACTATGTATTTTTTGTAAAATTCGCAGGAAATAGAAATTAACAATGATTTAATTTTATAACCTAAATAAAAGCTGAGAAGAGCTTGACACATAGCAGCTGGAATTGAGAAGAATGGTTTTTGCAGAAAATGGCGGATTTATATAGTAGTATTAACGCCTACGCAATTTCCATACATGGAAAATTCATACAAAGATTTCCATATTTGGTACTACTTCCATATATGGAAATCGCGATGACTCATACTGCTTACTTCCATTTTCTCTTAATCTCAAAAACTTTTTTCTCATTCCTCCTCATCTGATCAGTTTGCTCTTCGAAATGTACTCTAGAAAAGTTGATAGTCCTAACTATATTGAATTTTCAAAAAATCAAAAAAGAATTGGGAAAATTGTTTGGTTCCAAAAATCCTAAAAGGGGAAAATATACTTCAAACCGTGCTTTCAACTATTGAAAATGAAAAATTTGGGAAAATTTGAAAAGTCGCAACAAGTCTATCTTAGTGAAAAAAAAGGCGAAGCAAAACTGTTATTCACGATGCTGAAAACCTTGGACTCGTACCTATAGATGAAACCAAATGTGGTAAAGAATCAACTATGGATCATGAATTCAATTTCTGTAATAGATTATATGAATTAGCAACATACAAATTGAGGAGGGTGTGTGTCACAACCAAGAAATACAATGTGAACAAGCCACCCTACATTCAGATTCGACTCTTCATTGCAAAGGAAAATGATGAAGACTTGAAGCAAGTTGTATATGTCAAATATACTTTGAATGAGTTCAAAGAATTGTCTCAAACTTTGGGAGTTTTTATGTTTGTTGATAATTGTAAACCTCAGTAATGCTTTCTGATCTTTTGTATGTTTGTTACTTGAAAAATTATTGATTCAAAACTATTTTTTATTCTGTTTAGAGCTATGGTATTGGAGGAAAAATAAGTCAAAACATTTTAATCGAAAGTGACATAAAAAATTAAACAATTATCAGCTAATTTTCCAGTTATTGCTTAAAAAATTATAGAAAAACTTACTTATTTACTGTTTTTATTTGAATTTAGTTAAATTTTGTCTTAATTGGACAAAATTACAAACAAAATTGTAGTTTAAAACCTTAACAATATTTTTAGATTTTCTGTATTTCATTGGTTGTTTTCATGTTTTTTGACGTAATTCAGACTTTTGATTGACTACATGAGTTTTCTAAAAATAAATTAGACTCTAAATAGGGGGAAAACATTTTATGCTGATTGTTATAACACAATAAAATAAATTTCATAAAACATTTCTATTTTTTTCATGTTTCTGTGAGTATTTAAGGAAGAAATATGTTTCAATCAAAATCGTTTTCAATGTCTGAAATGGAAATTCATCAGCTTTTAAAATTTAACTATTACACAAAACTACAAGAGTGGTGGACAGATGACGTTGATGGAGGTTGTACTAGTTTTAGTTTGTTTAGAAACACAGAGAGTTCAAAAATTTTGTTAAGAAGGTGGAGAGGAGGTTACAGAAAAGATAAGTACTGCCAAATTTTCGACAACGTTTTAATTTAGAAGAGTTAATTCAGAACAATCAGTAAAGAAAAAACAAAACATTGGAAGAGCCTGTGAAACAAAAATCGGAGATAAGGAATTTTATTTTGATTACTGTGATTTTTGCAGAAAATGGCGGATTTATATAGGAGTATTAACGCCTACGCAATTTCCATACATGGAAAATTCATACAAAGATTTCCATATTTGGTACTACTTCCATATATGGAAATCGCGATGACTCATACTGCTTACTTCCATTTTCTTTTAATCTCAAAAACTTGTTTCTCATTCCTCCTCATCTGATCAGTTTGCTCTTCAAAATGTACTCTAGAAAAGTTGATAGTCCCAACTATATTGAATTTTCAAAAAATCAAAAAAGAATTGGGAAAATTGTTTGGTTCCAAAAAACCTACAAAGGTAAAAAATACTTCAAACCGTGCTTTCAACTATTGAAAATGAAAGATTTGGGACAATTTGAAAAGTCGCAACAAGTCTATCTTAGTGAAAAAAAGGAGAAGCAATACTGTTATTCACGATGCTGAAAACCTTGGACTCGTACCTATAGATGAAGCCAAATGTGGTAAAGAATCAACTATGGATCATGAATTCGATTTCTGTAATAGATTATATGAATTAGCAACATACAAATTGAGGAGGGTGTGTCTCACAACCAAGAAATACAATGTGAACAAGCCACCCTACATTCAGATTCGACTCTTCATTGCAAAGGAAAATGATGAAGACTTGAAGCAAGTTGTATATGTCAAATATACTTTGAATGAGTTCAAAGAATTGTTTCAAATTTTGGGAGTTTTTATGTTTGCTGATAATTGTAAACGTCAGTAATGCTTTCTGATGTTTTGTATGTTTGTTACTTGAAAAATTATTGATTCAAAACTATTTTTTTATTCTGTTTAGAGCTATGGTATTGGAGGAAAAATAAGACAAAACATTTTAATCGAAAGTTACATAAAAAATTAAACAATTATCAGCTAATTTTCCAGTTATTGCTTAAGAAATTATAGACAAACTTACTTATTTACTGTTTTTATTTGAATTTAGTTAAATTTTGTCTTAATTGGACAAAATTACAAACAAAATTGTAGTTAAAAACCTTAACAATATTTTTTGATTTTCTATATTTCATTGGTTGTTTTCATGTTTTTTGACGTAATTCAGACTTTTGATTCACTACATGAGTTTTCTAAAAATAAATTAGACTTTAAATAGGCGGAAAACATTTTATGCTGATTGTTATAACACAATAAAATAAATTTCATAAATAATTTCTATTTTTTTCATGTTTCTTTGAGTATTTAAGAAGGAAATATGTTTCAATCAAAATCGTTTTCAATGTCTGAAATGGAAATTCATCAGATTTTTAAATTTAACTATTACACAAAACTACAAGAGTGGTGGACAGATGACGTTGATGGAGGTTGTACTAGTTTTAATTTGTATAGAAACACAGAAAGTTCAAAAATTTTGTTAAGAAGGTGGAGAGGAGGTTACAGAAAAGATAATTACTGCCAAATTTTCGACAACGTTTTAATTTAGAAGATGTAAATCAGAACAATCAGTAAAGAAAAAACAAAACATTGGAAGAGCCTGTGAAACAAAAATCGGAGATAAAGAATTTTATTTGGATTACTGTTTTGAATTTGATGCAAATCCAAAGTCTAGATTTGTCAGAAAATCTTTTTGCCCTCTACCCAAACTTAAGTAAGTTCATTTTTTCATTGGTGAGAAATAGAACAAATCAATAAAACTTTGAACAAAATTTAAAAATTTGAATTGCGTATCAAAAAAAATAAAACAAACCAGACAAGAATTCGAATTTGTCTCTTTTTGGTGTCAATGTTTATGTTAGTTATGTCAGAAAAATTCAAAAAAATTGACTGAGTGGTGTTTTGAAGTGTTCGAACTGTAACTTTTATACTTATAGCAGCGAGGAACTCACTAATCATATCAAGAGGAAGCAATCTTCTTGTCAAAATAATGAAGAACTATGTGCTCAGCAGTCTCCAAACACACTCCGAGAGAAAGTAAAATTACCTTTTCTTTATTAAAAACATAGAAATCAATTTTTACTGAATCTGAAGAGTCTGGAAAATTATGATAATTTTGAAAAGTTCTACAAAAATTAAAGTTTTTTTCATCATAATTGAAGATCTATCATTTTTTTTTTTCAAAGGTTCCGATTGATGATAAAACCAGCAACAATCGAGTTCAAACTGTACTTCATGTACTGCATGTACTTCATGGAAATAGACCCGAAAATCTTTAATTTACTGTAAAAATTCCAAAAGTTGCAAGCTTGCGGAGATTTTGTTGCGATAAATTTGTAAAAGTACATAACATACGCTACCTAGTGGTTAAGAATTTTTCGTAGTGGTTGAAAACTGAATATTTATAAAACATTGAAATGTTTTGTATAGTTAGCATTTAAATGTTTTCCTTTTTAAGTGCTTGTAATCATAGAATAATGCGTTTTTAAGCAGATAATGAGGGGTGATTTAATAAGAATTATAAATTTTTTAAATTTTCAGAAAATAAACTGATAACTGACCTAAAAACGAAAAACGATTTGTATTTGGAAAATTTCAAAATTGTGATATACATCATTCTCAACCAAAAAATTACTACAAAAAAGAAATTTAGATTTGAAACAGCAACACACAGTTTTCAGGTTGAGATAATCATTTGAAGATTTTTAGCAAAGGATTTATAGTATTAATTCTGCATCGGATCTTTGAACGTTCGTTGAATTGAAATATTTTTAAATCTAAAATACATTTTTCAAACAAAATTTTGTTCAAATTGGATCAAATTGGAAGATAGTAGGTGCAGCAGAAATTGAGAAAGTACTAAATTGAAATAGAAACTCAATTTAATTCATTGGTAGTTTTGAGATAATTTTACTAAAATTTAGCTTGTAAATTTATCTTGAGAAAAAAAAACCCAACATAAAAACGCTCAAAGTTTTATATTTATTTGTAATTTATTGAAAATTTTGTTATCATTTGATATATTAAATATATTTAAATAAAAATTCAGATGTTGCGAGGATAATTCTTGTGGAGTAAATTCAACGACGACAACTTCTGAAAGTTGATACAGGAATCATAAATAAAAAAAATATTTTCAAGACCTGCATTTCATTATTTTGGATTGAAAAAGCGATGTAGAAAGGTTTTTAGAGAAATTAAAATGGAGCATGCTGAAAATTTCTAAACAAACTGATACTTTAACAGAACCAGATGTAAGATCTCTTAAATATATGAAAAATAACATGAAAAAATTCTGTAATACACAAAAGAAAGAGCTTCAATTTTTGTTCAATTAGAAAAATTAGGTAGAATTATAGAGTTTTTTGCTTACCAAATTTCGGTTAATAAATTATTCAATTGTTACAGTTATCCCCTTGATTTTCTTTTTAAAATCATTTTCTTTGTAACGCGCTAAATTTTGAGATAATGCAGACGTTAGGAACTAGGTTCCCTTGCATATTTTTTTTTCGAAGGTTTTCAGATTATAACCAATAGAGCTGCTCTTAATTTGTTCTATAAACTCATCGTAAAAGTACGCTTTTATATTCTCAATTTTAACAAGTGCTTTTAATTGCTTAAATAGGCCCGATTCTTTCTCACTTGGTCACTTGAGAAAACTTCACTTGAGAAAAGCAATTTACTATTTTTATGCAAGAAAAGTGATAATTAATGATCTCAAAAGTTGTAATTTTCTCAAAAGTTGCTTAAATAAAATACTGTAGCAACTGAAAAGGAAACTTAGAGGATTAAATTCGTACATGTTTTCCTGGAAGAAAACATGTACGAATTACATCGTATTAGCCAGACGGGAGCAGTTCTAATTTCATCTCTGCCAGCACATTGTTCATTCAGTTGATATGACTTTCCTCCTTAGTTTTCCAGTTTTGACTAAATTTTCCTGCAAAGTGAGTTCAATAGCGAAAACAGGTTTTGAGCATAAAACAATAATAACCTTAAAACATAAACAGATTTTGTTCAATTTGTTGAATTTCATCTAATATCTAATCATCTTTTGAGTAAAAAGAGATTTTGTTGAATTTCATCTAATATCTAATGCTCTGCTAATAAAAATTTACCTCAATTTTGGTCAATTTTAGCAGGGAACTGTTCCTTTTTATCATTGATCTGAAATTTATTAATATCAACTGGAAAATTTTCTCGGAGGTTAAAATTTTTATACAAATTTTGGTTAATCTTTGAGAAAAAACTGAGGAGGAGCTGAATCATGGAGTTTGATATATAACTTTTAATGAGTATTGCTCTTATTGTTCATTTGAATTGAGATTCCTATTCAAATTTTTCCTGAATTGGACAAAAAACTAGTTAATTAACCAAGTAAAAGGTTGAAAAGGTAAATGTTTAAATAAACTTGATTATTTTTCACTTAACTTTCTCAAAAATTACGATTAAATTCAAAATTTTAGAAGTTTAGTAATTGATTCAGCTATTAAAGGCTCTCTTTTTAGTGTTGAGAGCGTAATTAAACCCGCTCTTTAGCTCAAATTATGGTGAACTTTATCGTATTTCAATGTTTTGAGAAAAAATTGTGCAAAAGTGCATTTTTTTATTCAAAGTTTTGTATCATTCTACATTAACATGATGCCAATTAAAATAGCTCGTTTTGAGCTCAATTTCAAACTCTGTACGTAAATTATTTTTTCATTTAGATCAGAAGCAACAAATAATTAGCCGAACTTATGAGATTTCTGCAGTTTTTTTCCAGTTTTTTTCCGCTGGTATTCAGAACTATATATAACGTAATTCTGAGCTCAAATTAGGGTAAATTGTATCATATTTCAATATTTTGAGTGAAAATTGTGCAAAAATCCATATATTTTTTTTTCAAAGTCTTGTATCATTGTCTCAACCTGATTCCAAATAAAATACAACTTTTGCCTAATTTTAAACTCTGCGGGTAATATAACATTTAAATTCTACATTTAGATCAGATCCGACCAAAAATTAACCAAAACCTGAGATTTCTTCAATTCCTTCCAAACCTTGGCTTTTTTCGAAGTTTCAGTAGACTTCAACTTAGTTTCAGGTAGACGTTTCAAAAAGTAAGATTATCTAAGAAATTAGTTAGAAGGTCGAATTACAAAAAACTTCATCGTACCATTGACTTAGCATGTACCAAAAAACTAATGACAAGAATTTCATTCCACAATCTACCCGTAATTAACCTGTGATATTTAATAATTAGAGAATTGGCACCAAATTTTTCGAAATTGGTTTTATTACCATTTTTTTACCATCACGCAAACCATGAAGCCTTACCAAGTCTATTCGCTATCTTAATACATTGTAGACTCTCTACCTAATCTTAATACATATAATGGCTGACCGGAAACCGGAAATCTAGAACGTATTTCAATACATGGGTTCAGCCATGCTCCCCCTACCCCCTGCCCACTTTAGCTCCTACATCTACTACAAACGCAGAATAAAAAAATCCATAGATTCGCAAACCAAAAAATTTATACAATTAGAAAGAACCCATAAGAGATATTGAATGTTACACAATAACTTAATACCGCATGAAAACTGATTCAAAACGACAACGACACTATCTTTCCCCTCGTCATTGATCCAAAAACGATCTAACATGAGGTGAAGGACAAATTAAATTTGTCTTAAATTAATCACAAATTTGTTGCAAAAAGGAAATGATTTTGCCCATGCAAACAACATTTCTCAGAAATAAACAATTTTTCGATCACTATCCATCAAGAACAAGTATAATAACTTCATACTATGGTGTATTCACAATCGAAATTTGTACACCAAATACATTCAACCAACCATCAAACCGAATACAAACAGATAGTATAGAGTTAGATTGTTCTAAAATTTTAAGAGAATATATTTAAAAAATTCATCATCAAAAACCCCCAAAGAGCAAGCTCAACTTTTTCAACTTCCACAATGATGTTTTCTCAATCATTTATAGTTATGTTTCAATATTGGAGACGAAAGAATCATTTTATTTATCTCCACCACCAACATCTCGGCACGCAATAATAAAACGAGAAGTTGATCTCTTTTTACGAATTTTGAATTTATTTCGTGCACTAGTCACAAATATTGAAACATCAGAAATAGTTACAGTTAGCTTACAAAGAATCCAAGAAGGGTTCATAGTAGATTATTTCCAATATAATTTAAATCTCAGTCACAAACAAGAAAAAAGTTTAGAACACACAAAATAACCAAACAAAACTAGCAGATGAAACAGATTATGTATGGGACCCACACTGGTCTCACGTTTTGCTTTTCAACATACCAAATGATATATCAAGTGCAGCAGTTGCAACCATTTCAGATCAGAAAAATTATTTAAAAATAATACCATTCACAACTGATACCACACCTTTAAATTACAAAATAGTATTTAAAGATAGAACGTTCAAAAGCAGTCTAAATTCAACATTCATGAAAACACAAATCAATTCAAGTGGAACTAGAAACCTGACACATCAATATATCCAAACACCATCACATTTTTAAAATGAAGAAATAGTTGAAACCAAAATCTACAACAACAAAAAAAAATATTTCACCATGACATCTAACAGTTACAACACCACACAGTAAAAACAAAACTCCGTTTTTACCAGCAACATTGCAGTCAACAGTCAAACCATCAGTCGTTCCAAAATAATCACAAATTGAGTATCAAATATATCGATCAGTAATCAAAAAAACATTCATTCAACAAACCAAATTTTACAAATGGTAACAACTTTGCCAGCAAAAATTACGATATTTTTTTTTCCAAATAACAGTATCAACGTTCCAATGGTACGAATACTTGCTACATCAAAATCGAATCTCGAGAACTTAATTATACCCAGCATTCACCTTCAAACCCAATATCTCAATCTGTAAATTTTACGAATAGAAGAAAATTTCAGACAGACCGCACTGAGAACTATCCAGTTTTTCATTAAAACTAAAATAATTCAACTAGTAGACAGTTCACTAGAAACCAATCACACTATTCAGAAGATAAAGATTAGATTGTTTTTATCGAGAACAACAACAGCATCAGAATCAAATAATAAATCACTGGAATGATAGAGACCAACCATAGGCTATTTTCCAAACAGATAGTTTTGAATCTTACGTGAACCCACAAAAAAACGCGAAAAATGCAACCCTCCAAAACAAAATTTAGTGCTGTTTTACAAGTCAATTAAATAAGCCTTTCCCATTTAAATAACAAAAAGCAGAAATACAATATCGTAAAGGACAAAGCTTATATTTAAATCAAAGAATTTCATTTGACCCAAAGGGCCCTTTATCAAGATCCTTGAAAAAAAACTGAAGCAAAATGGTCATTGTAGACGCATTTACACAAAACGTAAGACTGAACCCTGTACCACAGTAATGACTACTATGCATACACAACACTATGAACATTGGATAGCAAAGTTTGGATTACCCGAAATGCTTTATACAGACAACGGAACAGAACTTATAAAAAAATAAAGTAATCACATTACGTCAATTATATAACATAAAACACAAAGCTAGAGCTTCATATGTCCTTCGAATAAATTGACTAGTAGAAGGTATGAACCGTTCATTACAAGAATATTTACGATTTATAATTAACGGAGAAGATAAAAATAAAAATATACTGAAAGACCAAAAGACCTAAAATTATTCCCAGTAGCATTTAAATCTCAAAGTACAACAACAATTGTATTATCACCTCACGAAATGGTTTTTAACCAAAAACCACGTAAGCCAGTTATATTCAGGGCAAATTCCTCAAAAAATGCGAAAGGCCATTGCCAACCCTAAAGAATCGTTTTGCTGCAGTTTACCACTCCATACTCATGCTGATGAATATTTTCATCACCCACAAAGTTTAAAATTAGTCTCCAGTACTCACACAGAACAGATTTTATTTAAAGTCAAAAAACACAATAAAAATATTCAATAAAAAACAGAAATTAATACAAAGTCAAAATATTCAACCCCAAATAAATTCACGCCTTCCACCAGCATCAGATCCTAAAATCGGAAACATTTGTATTATTTCCAAACAAAAAAAAACATCTCAAAAAAGTTACAACCTGATAAAAACGGACGGAATCAAATCAATTAAAAACCCACAGATGTGGCATACAAATAAATTGATCAGAGCAAAAAAGAAATGATACAACATAGAAATTACCTCTTACCATATTACCCCAAATAATACGCTCCTCAAGAGCTTGCGCAATTATATTCTTCTACAGGACTACACATTGTTGAAATACATCGAAACATTAATGAATCAAAAAAACAAGAATCTCCAAGCACACTTCCACAGCCCGCCATTACTAAAACAAAAACCATATCAGAAAAACCACTAAAAAACCAACTAACAAACAAAAAACAAATCGTAAATTCCAAGAGCAAAAAATAACACCTGAATTGAAAGAAAATCTACAACAGCGTATCTCGACTCCGAAATCAACTATGAAAAGATTATAAAGTTTCTATCCCCAATCTGAAATTTAAAAAAAGTAGAATTCCACCAACTTTCTACCTAATTAATAAACTCTTAACTTATTTTCAAATAACTATTATTCAACTTGATTGCAGAGCAATGAAAATAAATGTTTTCATAATACTATCTCAACTTTTCATTACTTCTATTTCTCAGTAATAATCAATGAAAAATCGACCAATAGGATCACTTGAATTTATCTTACTCTTTCTTCAACGCTACTGCCATTTTTAGCCGATATAACTCCAAGTTGAACTGGATCTATAAATCCACTTTGGAAGTCATGGAAACTCTAAGTCACTCTTTCATCCACATGGAAGTCTCATCGTATGATGCTGACCCCGCAGTGAAATCCCAACTAACCAAAAAACTCTTCATAAATTGACTACAACTCTAAATTACACACCACTAATAAACCATTTGATCATTTTTTGACAATGCA
This sequence comes from Symsagittifera roscoffensis, assembly GCF_963678635.1. Classification (NCBI taxonomy): domain Eukaryota; kingdom Metazoa; phylum Xenacoelomorpha; order Acoela; family Convolutidae; genus Symsagittifera; species Symsagittifera roscoffensis. The sequence continues at coordinate 33,764,977 of NC_087069.1, read as the reverse complement.
CTCCAAAACAAAGGTTAATGAATCTTATTTCAGCAAGTTTGATGACCACTTTCAATTAAAATTTTAAATTTGTTGTCCAAAGAGCGTGAGATTAATTGTTCACACGAAATCATGCTTAAGACTAAACTCACACCTACTCATAAATTTTATAGAACTGTTCAACGACCTTTCCTTTACAGTTCACCATCTCGAAATCCCCATCACCGATACATGTTCATCGACTCCAAATACACATCAACGTACTTTCTTAACTTCACTTCTTCCTTAACTTCAATTTTTGCATGAAAAATACTAACTTTCACGGCATGCTCAGCAATTATGATCTCGTTAGACAAAAGCATATCGTTTGTCCCCTCACTAATAATTTCCTACTTGAAGACTCCCGCCTTGATATTATCCCGCATAATATATCCAACCAATTGAAATTACCCTTTTAGAAAATCTCCAAAGCTCTAAGTTTAATCACCAATTAAATAATCTAATCCAGAACTGTAACCACGAAATTTACCCATATCTGAAGAAGCACATCATCCGCGCTCTTCGGCCACTTTTACGCACTAATAGGGTAATCCGAATGCTAGCTAAGCTTTCAATATAATCAACCACAATAAGGACTAACTGACCCAAAAGGGTTTTTGGAACCTGACCCTTGGTAAGAACGAATTTAGAAATCTAACTAATCAATTAGCAATATTTCACTCACCATTTTACACGTGTGTTTCACCATTACTTTTTAAATTTCACAATAAATTTCTCTGAAAATAATGAATAAAATGAAAATGAAACTAAAATTAAAAACTTAGTAAACTTTCTTTGTAAAATTCTAATTTTTTGCTATGATTTATATAGTTGCAATGAAATTGATATGAAGCGATGAATTCAAAAAAAAGACTTTAAGTTTCCAATACGGAGTACTAACGTCTTAATGAGTAATAATTAAAACACTCTAACTTTTTTATTTGTGCTCATTTATTTATTTAATGTTTGACTCGCCCATTTCATGCACTCTTTCCACATAACTCAAAGTTACTCGCCACCGTAGAATTGTTTTAGAAATGAATTTCTAGTTTGACAACCGAACGGATAGCAGCTCTAACTTGCTTTCACTCGTTTTAAAAAGATTCCTTAGCCCGGTTGGAAGGAATTAAAACTAGGCTTAAGCAAACTAACGCACCTTACTAAAACTTCAAAGCTAATCGCATGTACATTAAAGTCTTACGGTACTCGAGCCAGATTAAATCCAGATTAAAATTGGATAAATTATTTTTTTGAACCACATAAAACGTAAAAACATCAGAAGAACTACACAAACCAATAACAATCCGTTTTTGGAAAAAGAACACAACCAAAGAATGAAAGAAAAAACATCTGATCAAAAAGAACCAGAAGACTAAACACGAAAAAAGACTCTGCTCAAAGAGACAGTAAAATTATACTCCTCCAACTGGCCTAACCTACGATTATTGGACGTTCTGATCATGCTCTATAGCCGGCCACAACTATCGCGCTACCAACGCGTATGACTTACTCCACTATTTTTGATGAGAGTAGCTCGAGGGTTTGCAACTCTTTAAGTTAAGCAAACTTATAACAAAACGTTCTTAACACCGACTGAGCGCACTCCAGCTTCAGAGTAAGTTTGGGCCAATCTTTCTGTACACATTTTTTTCGAGTTGTCATCTTTTATGAATTTTGAAAAATAATTACCAACTTGTTGCTTTTTTATTTATACGTGCACTCTGACTACTTTTTAGCAATTCTACAAAATTCGATAAATTTTTCTTAAGATTCTAAGTTATTATTTTTTCTTGTACCATTTACCTGTTTTTGTTTCAAACGTACTTTCGAATAGAGAAATCAGTAACAAAGACACGCACAAGCTTGAATTGGCCCTCAAATTTTGTCTTTCTTTTTCACAAAATTGAAAGCCTCTTAATCAAAAATCCCAGCTTACCAGAATATCATAGTATTTCTATTCAACATCATTGATACTTACTTTTGTATATGATATGTTGCAATTTACAGTTTTTTTGTCATTGGCGAAAAAACTTAATCGATTTTTTTAAAACGTTTTTTTGCGCAAAAAAGTTTGGGCATATAAGTAATTTAAAATAAACTTATTCTGCTTTCAATAGGTCTGGTTCTAGACGTTGAAGATAATGCCAGAGCGCAAAAAAATTAAGATATCTTGAAAAATCATTTTTCTAAAAAAAACAAGGCAAACGTTGGCGCCGAAGAAAACAATTAAAACTGTTGAAAATCTTGAAGAGCACATCGAAACACACATAGTTTGATATCTGTTGTCAAAATATATTAAAGTGGCTTGGGATCGGAGGCTCACATTGTGGTGTATTCGAATGTATTTTATTTTAGCATTTTCTTTTATATTTTAGTTTGCTTGTTGACTACTGAAAAAAGTATCAAACGGCATAGATCTCTTATAAGTATTATTTTTTTGGCAAAAAAAAACAGATTTTTTCTTGACGGCAGTCGAGGCTATCTTTTTGAAATTAGTTACAAATGTTGAACTATCAAAAAAAATAGCCCATTAGGGTTTTAAAAAGTCATTTCAGCAGAGCGAACCTATAATAATAGTTTTTTAGGCAGAGCGCACTTACAAATAGTTTTTCTCAAAACTTATCAAACAAAGTTTTGATGAAGTGAAATGTGACTAGAAAGTAGTAATTAGGAGATTACAGTCGTTAGAAGCGCAAATTTTGGATTTTTCTCGGCAGAGCGCTCGTATAACTCATTTTTGAGAAAACGCACACTATAATTATGGCTGTTTCGGCAGAGTGCACGTGATATATAATATACATATATCTGCACCTTGTTAATGCTTTCAATTCAAGTTATCATCTTTGTTAATTGTTTTTGCCAAAGCGTTTTTAAAAGTTTATAATTTTAAAGAGTTGCGAACCCTAGAGCTACTCTCATCAAAAACAGTGGAGTGAGTCATAAAAGTGTCATATCCATGGTGTACATATAAGTAAAAGATTTCTCAGGGCAAAGAATCGAGCAGTAAAAAGGAGATAAAAACTCGACGGCATTCTGACTCTGGAGTTATTTTGCTTGCCATAGTCACAAATCTCACAGGAAACATAGTATGGAGCCAGTATTGCAGCAAACGCACCCATTCAACGAGAACAATAGCCAACTCGATTTTGAACTCAGAATTACGAATTCTAGTCAGTTGGCGCTTCACTCAGAGAAATCAAACCCGATCTCTATGTTCAATTAATAGCTGGGAATGCACGTAGTCTTGCTCTACTTAACGAAATCGACACATCACTATATCAATCTGCAACCTCGACACTATCACTCAACTCATCTACGATATACCCAAACTCTTCTCTTCAGGAGAAACAGTTGTTCTTTACTCTCTTCAAGGCGAATATTTCACAACACGAGCATCTGTTTCTGTTCTCTTTTCACTTTTTTAAGAATATACTCAAAGAAGAATTTCAAAAATTTCTCTACACTTTCTTCTAAACCCCGGATGGTTTGAACCAGTTTAAAACGAGTATTCATTATATCCAATTATATTCTTGATAAACTACCTCTACCAAATACTTAGAACTAACCAACCTTGATCCGTGACTAAAATTTACAATAAATTGTAAGGCTGAAGCTATTTATAGTTGCAGCCAGAGAAAAATAAGTTAAACTTAGCGAACAATTGCTCTTTCTAAGTTCTCTTTCTTGATTCTAAACCTCGCAGTAGTACCAGTAAAAACTAGAATTATTGAGACTAGGAGATATAAGAGTAAGATTAGGATTGGTATAGACTAAGAAAAGATAGCGTGACAAACAGACGGTGTACCTTATCCGAAATTACTCTATAAGAAAGCCACCCCGAACTGAAACTCAAAATATTTTTAAAACTTTTCCTTACAAACCAATAATTTAAATGCTACATCCGAATGACCTTAAAAAACAGCCGTTTTTTTCTACACTGCAAAAGTTCCTGGAACATGTTTTCATACTCTAAGTCGGTGCAATATTGTTTTCAATATCTTAGCACACTCATTAACTTTTGATTGTGATTGATTCCAAATACCTGATTTGGGCAGGACTGTGTAAGCCATAGCTTCTTCCGGTTCTTTGAAGTTATTCGGAAGATAAATTGTTTCCAGAAAGCGGAAAGCAGTCATGATAAACAAATGTGATATTTATCTACTACAGAGAGAACCTGGGTGTCATTTGTTTCCCTGGTCTTTGTTGAATTGACATCTGATTTCTATTCTGGCGCTGTTAGTTCAAACCGTACAAAATTCACGCTCTTGCCTGTTCCTATTTTTTCGGCCTGCTTTAAATACTGTGAATAAATTTTTTTTAGTTTGATGAAATGGGCTAAAAACCTGGAAAAAAGTATCAGTTTTCTTAAAAGAAATCAACTTGGATGTAGGGCTGGATTTTTATTCAACGATTTTTTTCAACTAAAAATACTTTTTAATAACGTTAACAAAACTCGATAATGAAAGTTCTAACACTTATTTTCATGAAATTAGGTACCTCTACATTTGTAATAATGCTCAACTGCTAAGTCTTTTTTTGATTTTAAGTTGCTATATTACAAAGAAGACAAAAATGTAACAAGCAAAGTTGATATTCACGACAACTTCATGTTTGCTCAAAGAGGTTCCACTCGACAGGCAACTCTGCTTAATAGAGCTCTCAAGATGCAGTAACTTGCAAAGGGCTAAAAACATGCTGTATACTTCCAATGGAATTTTGTGATGTCACTTGAAAAAGAGTTAATAATAACTTTCCTTGGTATCATTTTTGAGATCATTACTTGTTGCCAGATAGTGGTTACACGAAAGCCAAAAAGACGTATGTTGTGAGAGGGTGCCATTCTACCAGCCAGTAGCGTGCCGAGGGGAGAGGGGCTGGCGGTGGCGACCGTTGCCCACTAAATTTGAGTGGCCAATTTTATCCAAAGAATCCCCGCTTTGGTATAACTTTACGACATCCATTTTTGACTGACCTATCTCAAAATTTTTTATAAAGCACCTTCGGCGCCAAAATATACTATTTTTGAGGGGAGAGCGCGCGCCAAAAAAAAACACAATTTTTTGGTCAAAACTTTTCAAAAATTGTCTATTTTGGCCTGTTTTTTGAACAGTTTTGCGTTTTTGGTAATTTAAACTGATAAAATGAAATGACTCAAACAGTGAGTCTGTATTCTTCAGTCTAAATTTACTGTTTTAATTTTTTTTTTTTAAAAAAACAGGGGGTTTAAAACTCTTTATGATTAGCACTCTTTTTTTGAGTTAATCCAACATGATAAAACTGGATCATTAGCAAAAGTTTTTATTCCGCTGTGAAATCTGAAAAATAAATTCCAACTTCGAAACTAGAAGTCGATCACAATTTATGTGACCTTTACATTTTTGCTGTTCGGTAATGGAGTTTACTTTCTTTTTAATAACGGAAACGCACAGAACTTGAAAAGACATCAAAAATCAAACCTCGAAAAAAATAAATTTGAGCTTGAATAAATTTTATGACTTTTCCTGAAAAAAAAAACGATAAAAAGTTATCGCGACCTGTACAAGAGTCTGAACTACGTTCATCGACTCTTGAAAAGAACTAATCGGATGCAGTAATAGCGTGTTTCAAGCTACTCTAGACTTAGACCTATTGGATTGGCACTCTTTCGTAATTTGGAAACAATTTAACCGCTACCAGTTGCTGTCTTAGAAACAATTTGACCTAAAAATATTATCGCACTGAGACGTGTAATTGAATAACTAAGGCTAGGGCCGGTGACCCAAAAACACAAGAAGACGCTCTAAAAAACCAAGAGGTTGAAGATTTATTTCATCCTTAAACGAAAATTTTGCGTTCACACAGTCTCTAAAGAATTTTGAGTTCACGGACAGAAAGACTATCACTAGACTGCCAACCAGATAAAAATGTAAAATTGTAATATTTATCTGCGACAAGTTGTCGCGTTTTCAAATGCTACGAAGTTTTACCTGCGACTATTGCCGCCTTTACGTTACCACCAAATTACAACTTGGCAGCACCGCGGATGTCAAAAATCAAAACTCTGCGTCAATAAGGAGAAAACTGTGCTCATTTTCTCTGAGTAATAGGTGTCAGTGAGCGGCTTTTGTTCCAGAAGTGAAAACATGGCCGACATGAAAGTTGGAAAAGAGTAATGAATGCAAGGAAACTAAAAAAAAACTTTATCAAAAACCTTCAACTTTTGAATTTCGAAGAAAAAAAGAGATGACCTTAAAGCTCATTAAATTTGTAGAACAATTTATAATGGACACTTGTATGTTAAAATTAACCCAATTTGAGAAAACTAGATCAATAAGTAAAACTTTCATTTCGCTGGGAAATCTGATAATTAATTTCCATTTTCGAAATTAGAAGACAATAACGTTTTTCGTGACCTTTACACTTTTTCTATTCGATAGTTCGCCTTCCTTTTAACAATAGAATTGCACTTAACTTAAAAATAAATCACAAGTCAAACCGCTAAAAATCAAAATTGACCGTTAACAATTTTTAAGACTTTTTCCTATAAAAAATCAGCAGAACATATATAAGAGTACTCACTACGTTCATTACTCTTAAAAAAACTTCATTAATTATTATATTCGTAAATTTGGCATTGGAACATTTTTGATAAATTCAAACAATTACTGAATTGGGCGTCACAGTTTTACAATAATTGAACACAAGCAAGGTGGTTATCTTAATTACAATTAAAACTAGCATTAGATCGGAAACGATGATAGATTTCACAAAAGGGTCGTTGCAATCAAGTAAATAATTATTAACCAAATCCAGGTTTTGATTTGTAAACAATTTTATAGTATCTATCTGTACAGTTTGCAGAGCCTCCAATGTAGCATAGTAGCACCAACTGATCGATTATGCACTTCGAGCTCAAAAGTCAGTTTGGGATATTTATTCATGGGATATTTTTCTAGTATACAAACTACGGAGTGACTTCATGAAAAGTGAAAATTTTGCACTTTTCCAATTATTTTAGCGCAGATCAAAACTGCTTTAGTGGAATAAAAAATAGCAGCTTTTTACTGCGATTGAAAAAGTCCTTTTTTTGAGGAACAAGGTGCTGTTTTCGAATCCAAACAGGTTCCGAATAAAAACCAATTTAGTCGACCAGAAGTGAATCCTGGTCCACTGAACACTGGAAAAGTGCCATATTTTCGAATGAGAGGTACTTGTTACTAAGTAGAACGGAGAGATTAGCTGAAATATGAGTTGATACAATGAGCGCAATTGGGTCACTTTGAGAACTAACTGATATGGAACTAACTGAACACTATTCAACAAGCAACTAAGACGACATGGCATTAAGACGACAAATGAGAGTTAAAACATGTAAAAGAACTCTTCGAATTTAAGCGAACTATATCTCTCAAGAGTTTAATAGAAAAACTTGCGAGAAGCGTCGTCTTAAAGTCCCACTAAAGTGGTTGCCCTCACAACAGCTATCGTCTTATTCGCCATACAACATCAGAAAGAGCAACTATCAACTAATAATCTGCAACTGCGACGAGCGATGACTAACAAACAAGGGTCCAACAAGCAGTGAATACATAACTTTTTTAAAACTAAATTTTAAAAAAAATGTTGGTTCTGCCAACTTATTTTTTTCAGTCGAACTAACTTGTAGGACGAAGAAAAACAGTACATTTATTGCAACAAGATTAGCAGAAATTATTAAATTCTCGAGAAAAAACATCGATACAGCGAACTTCGATGTTAAGCATTTTTCTAGACTATATTTAACACCATGAAATTTTTCGTATCTGGATTAACAATAGAAGCAGCTACAGAAAACATACTATTTTATATCAAAATGAAACATAGCCAACAAAAAGTTGGAAAAATGTCAACGAACTAAAAAAAAAGATTAATTTTCTAACCTTCGTATTTCATACATTACGTTAAATTTCTTTGAATTTCATGAATCTTTTGTTTAGAACACATTTTCAATAAAAACTAACCAAATTAAAGAAAATTGGGTTTATAGATAAATTTTGTATTCAGCTGGAAAACCTTCTTTCGAAAAACCTGAAGCCATTCACGTTTTTTTCCGCGCAATTTGCAAATTGGAAAACAAAATTTGCTTTCCTATTTAGCTAGTAATTTAAAGTTGAATTTTAAAAAGGAAATCAAAAGTCGCACCTTAAAATCTCAAATTTGAGCGTGAACAACTCAAAGACTTTTCCGAACAAAAACGAAGACATACCTAAATAGGTCTTCACTTCGTTCATTGACACTTGAAAACTGAAGCAATACTTTATCACTAATAAATTTGGCTAAAATCTAAACCGCAGCAAATGTTTTTAGATAAATTGTTTTGTTATCAGTCTGCATTAATATTAAGTTTATTTGATTTTTAAAGATTGTATTAATTTGAGGTGAAGGCAAAAATGTGAGATGAAAATTAAGCACAAGTTTCTTCTCGAGACGAATCCAAATTAGCAGTACGGGGATGATTACTTTTCGAAGTGGAATTTTTGAGAGGAGCAGAAGCTTTACTAAACATAGCACCACTTTCAAACAAGTCTTTTTCATTGTTTTTATCGCCAATAGGCGCATCTGTCTCAGTATTACATGCTGATCGATTTTCATTGGCTGATTTCTGACCAATCACATTGCTTGAAAAAACAGTAGGCTCAATGCAATCAGGTATTGGTTGCGACTTATCTTTGCTTATTGATGTAGCTTCACAAAATGAGGAGTTTTTTCCTAGTCGTTGTTCATTTTTGGACACTGTTGTTAATATCGTTGCACTTAGCTCCGAGTTAGACGTTTCTGCATTGCTTGTTACCACTGTTGTTTGTTTACTCTGCTCTGGTAGTGACTTAGTGTATACTAGTGAGTGAGTGTCTTCCTGCTGTGGGGTTGGGAGGTGGGGGTCGGTAATCCCAGGACGGGGGTTGCGTTGTCCTTGTGCCCCTTTGGATCTTTGGGTTCCAGTGGAGCAGGTACATCCCCTACATTTTCGATTCGTTCTTCGCAGCTTCCTCTCCTTCGTCAATGGACCTGCACCAAACGAAATATACACTTGATCAAAATCCAATTGCGAAAGAATTTGAGAGAAAACAGGTTAATTAGAAATTAAAGCAGGATAAAATTCGTAGAAAGGTGTTTAAAAAACTAAGATCGCTCGCGTCACGACGAAATCAATTCAATTCGAGTATATAAACAGTTTGATGTTAAATTCTGCTTTTGTTCACATACTTCTTTGAAAATAAAGAGTCAAAAGACAAACTGAGGTTAAAATGAGACAATTTTTAAAAAGAGAGCACTTAAATCGAGTATGTTAGCGCGAAGTCTTCTGTTAATTGCGTTATCATTTCAAATTATGCATGAAGTACATAGTTAATTAGAGATATCTGAAAAAAATGGATCTGAAACAAAAACAGAGAACAATCTTTACAGACAGATTAAAATGGAAGATTCAAAGCTTCGTTGTCAGCTCAATTTTTATCTGTCAAATATCGATAAAATTCAGCCGTATCAGTCATAAAAATCACTTTCATTGCACTTTTTATTGATTAGTTCATATTTTATGTAAGCTCATTTGACAAACCAAAAATTTGATGCCCATTTCTCATTGGTAAACTTCTTCAAATGAATACTATTGAAACTTTGAATCCATGCGTTTTCTGACATCGAGTAAGACGGACTAGTTGCATCATCAATGTTAATATCTAGGAGAGGTTCTCTAGATACACTTGACATATACCTAGGGTGATGTGTACTACTAGCCGAGCCAATTTCTTTGTCTTTGGCTCTGGTCGGTTTGTTCAATACGATGGCAGTTTTGAATATTGAACAGTTGGCACTTTTGTGCGAGAGTCCTGATAAATAAGACGAATTCGATACAACTGAGTCACAATTATGAATCGAAACCAAGTACCCTCTTCGCCCAGAAGTGATCGGTATCTTGAGATATGTATTCCCGTACCATTACCAAAAAATCTCATTTTAATGCAGCTACTCTAAGGCATATCTGGTTGGTTTACCGAAATTTTACAGAGAGGCGAAGTTGCACTTCGCTTACACAAGCAAAAATATGACCGATAACGTTACTCGGAAAAACTGAATGAGTAAAACTTTGAGTCTACAAAACTTCTTAGTGACGCACGCCACTTATGACGCATTAGCAGTACCAGTCAATTTGAAAAAAAAATAGAAATTTACCAAACAACATGCCTCAATTATACAGCAGTCTATAGAGCAGTAATAACATGAAAAAATTAAATGTAATGAAAATGAAATGAAGTTTTTTTTTAATTTGCAATTTTTTGTGAAAATCATCTCCTCACACGCCATATTAAGTACAAAGTGATAAATTTCGCTCCTAGTAACAAATCAATTATGGCAAATAAGCTTCCTTCAACCAATTTGAAACGATTTCTATGACGGATTAAATCTCCGCTTAAGCGTTAATAGCGCGAAATATATCGCGCGTTAATTGTCCCAAATTGCCAATTTTTATTCCCCAAAAAACGATCACATGTGAAATATCTTTCCAAATTTAAGCTCAGGACAACAATACTTTTTGAATGATATAAAATAAATCTCGTCAAAAATGGCTAGTTAAAAAGCCGAAATTTGTCACAAAAAACCACGCCGAGCTTAAATATTCCGGTATTTTCCTTAGGAAAGTCGGAACAAAAACAGTTTGTGTTAAAATCCTTAGCATTGGCTGTACTTAAAAGCTGATTATTGTTCCGACTTTCGAAAAAAAAACGGAATACTTATGCTCGATGTGTTTTTTTTATTCAGTCAATTTTCAGCGATCGAAATAATGATTTTCAACAAAATTTTTATACCCCATTAAAGATATCGACTTCCTGAGTTCAAATGTAAAAAGATATGAGGGTACCGCAAATTATTTATGCAAGGCGAATTATCCCGCACAACAAAATCGTTCCAAATTGAATTGAGGCTGCTAATTGGTCGTATTTATTTCGTACGACTCACAATTTTAGACATTGCTATGTCCAAAATTTATAGGTTTTCAATGTTTTCTTTTTTCAAAATTTATTCGATATGAATTAAGGGACAGTCGGAACATTCAGGGCTTTGCCCTGATATACGAGCAGTCTTGTTGATTAAAACGAACACGTTCAAAATGAGCACATTTCATCGCAACAATATTTGCGTCGCAATAATACTTGCGGCGACTTAGGTTGAAAAAAAAGATAGTTTATCCTTTAACACAAGCATTGCTTGTGTAAAAACAAATCCTGGTGGCGAATAAAGGTCATTTTATGGAATAGTGATTTATGAAAACAGTTTTTTACATGCACTAATGCAGTCATCAAACTATGATTAAATAATTCTACGAGAGAAACTGGAATTACTCATGAAATTCCTGTTTCATACCCATCTCTATCCGACAATCGGTACAAACTAATCCAAAAACAGTGCTTCAACCTGAAAAATTTCCCATTCGCATTACTGTTACCTATATAGCTGAGGACGACAGGTAGGAATGCGAGCCCGTGTGCTGCTCCGAAGATGACTATGCCCAGGTACATTCGGAAGTAGAACACTCGGAACAGCTCCGAGTTGGAGAAGCCTAGCACCAATATGCCGCCCAGTTTAGTCAATGTGATACCACTCAGTACCTAAAGCGACACAGGTAACAATAAGTTAATATTGAACTCAGGATATTTGACCTATAATGTTAAACAAAACTCCTGTCAACGTTTTTAGGCTTAATTATTGGCTTAAAGGTAGTTTTTTGAGACTGCTGCACAAAATACATTCCAATATTCATGTCAATTGTGAAGTTAAACCTCATCTAGACGTAGCAAAATGTCCGAGTTCCATTTAAAATAATTGTCATGTGCAAACATTATCCATCATGACTAAACTTTAAGATATCATAGTTTGTGAAGTGGTGTACTCACTGAGCTGCCCATCTCCAACAAGGAGTCCTTTGCCCTCTGCAGTCTGGATGGGTTGGGATTGACTGCAAAGGTGCGCACTGTATGTGCAGAGAACTCAACACTTATTCCCACTGCCTATAAAACAAAAACGAGTAATTGTAAAATAAAAACAATCAAACTTTAGTGTAAAATAAGAAACCAAAAACAAGCTACTTCAGATGTATTTGCACATTTATTCACTTTTTGACCAATCAGTTCAAATGATGGATTACCAGTTCTATCCTTGAGATAATACAAACAACATGATTTAAAACTTGAGGCATCTTAAAAATCAAGGTTCAACATGGACACTACTTTGGGTTATATAAGATATCTTGTCGTTAATAAAAACATCTATATACGACATCTTATTTGGACTATATTAGACATTTTGGTTTATGTAAGACACTTTGACGTGTGAATATTTTCTACTATTATTTCCATGGTCTTTTATGTTAAGGATGACTGACCATGACTAGGTTGACGAGTGAGATGGCGTTGAGGGAGATGTCCCAGAGGTACATGAGGCCACACATGGACACTATGATCATCAGAATAGTCACCCCCACGAACAACGCTGACACTATGTCCAGACCTAGAAACGAAGCAAGTACTGATTTGCCATGAAAGCATGTTTCAAAGAAAATATACCCCAATGACAGTTGGAAAAGATTCAATGAACGTAAAGAAAAAGAACAAACAAAATTGACTTGCTTTTTTTTCAAAAATTTCAACTTTCTAATTTGAAATAAAAAATATATGGCCTTAAAGCTCTTTTATATTGACATTTTTTGTATTCTTTTGATACAAATTAACCCAATTTGAGAAAACTGGATAATTAAGGAAAAGTTTTTATTACGCTGGGAAAGCTAAAAATTTCACTCCACTGTCGAAATTAGAAACCGATCATTAGAAATCGAGCGCCATTTCAGCTTTCGTAATTGGAGAGCGCATTTTGCCTACCTTCTAGCAAATAAGTTCAAATTAAACTCCAAAACTGAATATACGAAAGGGCATTCATATGAACATTTTTAAGTATGAATGCACTTCTTTTGTTAGTAGGCATTTGAATACTTTTCCTGCAAAAAAAACAAAAAATCATCACAACCTATACAAGAGTCTGAACTAAATTCATCGATTCTTAAAAGTTGAGCAATTTATAATCATCACCCACAATCGATGAGGTAGTTTCATGTCACTTGGATTGTAGTCAATCTTTGCGCTGCTTTTTTAGACATAATAAACCTGCGAATATGCTCAAAGAACAAACTATTGAAGAATGTTAAAATGCATGAATTTTGTGTTCGATTTGTTTAAGTGAGCTTTACTTTAAATCCAAGCACAACTGCTGCATAATGTCATATCAAATTACTTTGAATTAAATCAATCGGACCGAAAAATATAAGCCTACAAATGCTTTGGCAACAAAAAACTTGATACCTTGTAATGAATATCTGTTCTCTCTAACTGCTTTATGACTGCTTTCTACATGTAGTGAGCCACATTTGAACACACTTATTTTCAATGAATTACTACAAGTGGGGGAGCATGAAGGGGGAGTGTGTGGGGGTGGGGGGAGGATCGATGAAATAGTTAGCTTGTTTCTTCTGTAGCAATTAAACATTAGAAATGAAAGAGTGGTGGATGGTTGTAGCTTTATGTGTGTTACTGTACCTAGGAGGAAGAATGTGACGAGGAATATGGAGAGGAGGGAGACTGACATGTTGATCACTGTGTCCCTCACTATGCTCAGATACTGCTCATAGAACACGTAGAACACCCTGCAAACACAAACAACAACTAAAAAACAGGCGAAATTGCGTTTCGCAAACACTTCCGAGAGCACGACCAAAAAGCAGCTCTATCAAGTGAAATAAGGCTCGAATTAGCGAAAAATTGGCTACGTGTCGGATTCGAATCTCCGACCTCGCAAATTTGAGTCTGCCGAACAAATCACTCAGTCACGGCTGCTTAAAATCCCCCAAAAACTAGCCACCAATAAAGCAGCTACATATGCTAACAAATTGCCAATTCGATGCAGCAAAAGTAGCACCAAACACAAAAACACAGAATTTTGCATTAATAAATTGGAAAGCATAAACCCAAATTCTGCATTTCAAAAATTGCGAGATACATAGAGTTGTAAGATTTCTGAAATCGAGCTTTCCATCATGGCACTGCTGTTTGAAACAAAGAACTTTTTTCGGTTCATTTGATGAATTAAAAATGCATCAGCTGTGTTGAATATTTACTTATCAGATGTCAAAGCACATTTGACAATATACTGCAACTGCAGCCTACCGCTTCAAAAGTGCCACCAAAAGTAGCACTATTATTTGCGACTTAGGTTGGAAAAAAAATCGTACTAACACACTTTGCTTCACAATTGTAATTATTGTTTGGATTATAAATGATTACATAAACCTGGTGAGGATTTTTGAAACAAGAGAGGATTCATAAAAAACGCTTTTTGAGCGATGGTCGAACTTAGAACCTGTGTTCTGCCATGCTGATGCGCAACTCACCAGGGGCAACCCCCTTTACCCTCCGGGGTTTGATCCCCTCACCAACCAAAGGGTCCAACCTTTGTTATTTTATGAAATCCATTTTAGACGGAACACCCTTAAAAATTTTCCAAAGGCGCCAAAATACACAAAAATTTTTCAAAATTTAGCCTGCAACACAAAAAATTTTGTCAAAAAAGGGTCTTTATAGTGTTCTGGGAGCGCTCGAAACATCAATTTGATCGACCTAAAAAAACGGTCGACAAAATTTTCGAGAATTTTTTGAAAATCCCCTCGAGAAAATCTTAGATTCGCCCCTGACTATACCAATCATGAAAATGTTAGGAAAAAGGTAAAGCCTTCACAGCATACAAAAGGAGCACCCCGTGGTTATGATGGTTCTAAATTATATGTGCTATAAATTCTAACTGTAGACTAATTTCACCAACAAATAGATTTACTTACGAGTATGGGTACACCTCCACGCCCATACTCTCCGAGATCCTATCAGCCAGAGCTCTCGATTCCACCAGCGCCTCTGTGAAATCCGCCGAGGTCCTCAATGCCGTGTGATATGTCATGAAGTAACTAGACACTACTCTCTTTTTGTACTCCCCTTTATTCGATTGTTCTTCTGTTTTAGAATAAGGAGGGGATGAACTTGAATACTGGAGATTATCGGCTGAGTAAGCTAAATTTTTGGTTGACCAGGAACCTTGGCTTCCATTTACTAATGTCGAACTCGTAATTAAAGGCGGTGGTGTCCAGACACTTTTTATTGATACTCCATTGGCGTAAGCAGCTTTACCACTAAACAAAAACGTTTACAGTAAAATTACAGATTAATGTAATTTGAAACATAGCCAACAGCAGTTTGAAAAGATTCAATGAACGTAAGTAAACAGAAAAAAAACACTCACTCGTTTTTTTTGAAAAAGTTTCAAATTGCGAATTTCAAAATAAAAATAGATTGCCTTAAAGCTCTTTGAACTTCAAGATTTACTTATGATTACCTTTTCTGTGATAAGGTTAACCCAATTTGAGAAAACTTGATTATAAGGTAAAGTTTTTATTCCGCTGGGAAATCTGAAAACTAAACTCCATTTTCGAAACTAGAAGTCGATCAACGTTTTTCGTGACCTTTTCACTTTAACTGTTTGAACCTTTTTCTGTTAACCTTCCTGTTAAGAAATGAGCTGAACTTTAAAAAATCAAAAGTCAAACCGCGAAAAAAAAAATTCGAGCATGAACAAATTTTAAGACTTTTCCTGAAAAAATTTTAAAGACTTTTCCTGAAAACAAACGATGTTCTTCGACTTTTTAAAAGTTACCGAGTATGTTCTAACGATGACTATATATTCAGAATCATATCTGCTATTGCCTAAAAACATCTGCAATTCATTTTCTCACAAACATTAAAGTAGTGGGCAAAATCACGTCATCGAAAATATCCTAGAGTAAAAGCAAACTGTTGAGAAAACTATTCGAAAAACTGCGTATAGCAGTTATTTCAAACAGCCTGGAGAGCAACTCACGCTTTTGGGCAATCTATGGAGGGTATATCTGATAGAAAGTAAGGCAACAGGTCCATGAACTGCTCTCCTTGCACTTTCCCGCCATCAATCGGACAACTCTCGCAGTTCTCCGACTGCACAGATGCATTACAGAACTTCCTCCCACCACTGTCACTAGTTGTGTCAAACCTAAAACAGAATGAAGGGTAAGGACAATTGTAGCTTAAGCATCACGACTCCAGTCGTTTTAACTGCTGATGGTCTCGTGTGAATATTTTGCAGTCTTTCAATAATTTCTGTATGATCTAGAGAAATATAAAATTAATTTAAACATAACCAACAAGCAGTTGGAAAAAAAAACAATGAACGCAATTGAACAAAAAAAATACTGACTCGTTTCTTAAAAAAAACTCAACTTTCGAAATTCAAAGGAAAAAAATGGATGCCCTTTAAGCTCTTTGAATTGGTTGAGGCTTTTGATAAAATTAACCCAATTGGAGAAAACTGGATCAACAAGTAAAACTTTCATTTCACTGGTAAATCTGAAAATTAAATTCCGTTATCGAAACTAGACATCGATCACGTTTTTCGTGACCTTTTTATTTTTCGCTGTTCGATAGCGGAGTTTGCCTTCCTTTTAACAAAGGAAATTAATTGTACATACAAAGAAATCCAAGTTAAACCGCTAAAAACTAATTTTGAATGTGAACAAACTTAAAGATTTTTACTCAAAAAAAAAACAATCATCGCGACCTATATAAGAGTCTGAACTACGTTAATCGACTCTTAATAACTAATACCAATTAATCTAATTTTATAAATTTACATCTGCAGTTATTTTACGGCATACAATGAGATTTTTACATCATTTAACAGAGGAGAGTCGGAGCTTTGCGGCACTTGCGTTACAACTCCACACTAAAAAACATAAGTCGAAAAAAAAAAATTTAAAATATTGAAAAAAACTAGGAGAACCAAAACTTTCGTATGTCTCGGTAAAAACTAAGGGCGCAGCTAAAGCTGATTGATAATTTTTTTAATGAAAGGAGTAATGTGAAAAACTTGACTTTGCTTAAAACCTTGGTTGTTTCTCAACTTAAATAAATGAGAAGTAAAATTTTTTTATCAAGGACATAACATTTTTCTTATAAAAAATTAGAGGTTTCGCCGATTCTGCATGAAAGATTCTTGGAAGCGCTTTTTTCGATTGAACCCTTCATCTCAGATTTGATAGGGTAGTTAAGAAAAGTTATTTTCTATAAAAATTTAAATCAAAAATTTCTATAAAACGGTCAAAAGTTCGATAAGTTGACATTCCAAAATCAATATTTTTTTTCAGCAAAATTAGGTGGTGACTGCTTAGGCAGAGAAACTTCCCAAAACCGGGTTTCTCAATTGAACAATTATCTTGAGAAATGGCAGGATAGCTTTCGAGAAAAGTCAAAAGGTTCCTAAAAAAAGGTCAAAGCTTCAAAACTTTGACTTTTTTGATTGAAGTTGTCGCTACTTCTGTAGGAAAAATTATTGCAGCCAGTTCTTTTGTTTGAACCCTTCATCTCAGACTTGATAAGGTATTTTTAAGGAAAATCCAATAAGTTTCTTAAACATAGCCAATCGAAGATTGAAAAAGAGTAATGAACGCGGGTAAATAAAAAAAATACTGCCTTTGTTGAAAAAATTTCAACTTACAATTTTCAAAGAAAAAAAATAGATGCCCTTTAAGCTCTTTGAAATTTTAAAACAATTTAAGATTCGCACTTTTCTGATACTATTAACCCAAGTTGAGAAAACTGGATCAATAAGTAAAACTTTTATTCTGCTGGAAACCTTAAAACTAAATTCCACTTTCGAAACTAGAAATCGTTCGCGTTTTTCCAAGATCGTAATTGGAGAGCACTATTTATGTAACTTTCAGCAGATAAACTTCAATTGAACTCAAAAACTGTATATAAACCTAAATTCATTCATAAATGCATTAATAAATCTGAATGAACATCTGTAATTATTAGAGCATTTTAAGACTTTTTCCTTAAATAAAAACAAACAAAAAAATCAGCAAGACCTATATAGGAGTCCTTACTACGTTCATTACTCTTAAAAACGGTCAGAATTTCAAAACTAGACGTCCGAAAATCCAACAATTTTGTTTTTGCAAATACTAGATCGTGCCGGCTTAAGCAGAGAAGATTCCCTAAACCGGGTTTCTCGATTAAACATTCAACCTGAGAATTGACTGGGTAGTTTTCGAGAACAACTAAAAACTTCCAACAAACTGTCAAATCTTTACAAATGACTATTTTGAAGGCCATAAACATTTTCTCAAAAAAAAAATCGGCGTACACAATTATAAAACTAGGCTTTTAACAGTCTGTTGGTTCGATTAAACCCTTGATATCAAATTTGGCAGGATAATAATTAAGAAAATTCAAAAAGCAAAGCCAGGTGAACAGATCGAAAAATTCTCCAGGAACAATAACTTTTTTTGAGTAAAAAAATAGGCGTAGCCGATTATGCAGGGAAGTTTCACACAAACTTTTATTTCGATTGAAACCAAAGTCTTAGATTTGGGAGGGTAGTTCTCGAGAACAATTGAAAAGTTTCAAAACACGGTCAAAAATTGAAATTTTGATTTTTCCGAGGGCCATTACTCACTGAGTAGATTTTAAAAAATCAAGAAATTTCAAAAACAGTCAAAATTTGACTTTTCCGAGGGCGATTTGACACTTCTTGTGTAAAAAAAATTGGCAGTGGCTTCTAAGCAGGGGAGCTTCTCGCCACCCGTTATCTCCATTGAAACCAATATCTCAGAGTTAGAGTATCTTAAGAAAGCAAAAAAATCTTCTTAAAATACTGGTCAAAAGTTCCCCCACAGACCTTTTCTAAGTCTGTAGACAGCGGGGTAAAGTTAAAAGAGCAAAAGAGACTGGAAAATTGTGCAGGCAGACAGGGGAGCAGGCGGTCTTTCCGTATCGATAACTTTTTTTTGAAAATCAGAAGAACGTTTTTTGAGAACTAAAAGTTTTGCAAAAATTAAAAAAAGTTTTCAAAAACTCTCAAAAACCCAACCCCATACAATTTCATAACGCCTGTTTTTATCAAACAGGAAAACCTTCCAAGCAAAGTATTTTAATTTTAAAGTAGCAGCGGAGTTAAACTTACGAAGCGGAAACAAAGCCGGCAATCTTTGAGCTGACACCAGCTGAGCTAGAAAAAGAAAGATTTCGTGAAAACTTTTAAAAGATTCAATCCCACTCAGAAACTACAAGCATAACCAACTGACACTTGGAAAAAATTAAAGACCGCAAAGAAACAGAAAAAAAAAACTTTTTTCAAATTATACTTGCGAATTCAAAAGAAAAAACATATGCCACTTTGAGAAAACTGAATCCGAAACAATTTTTATATTTATTTCGCTGGAAAATCAAAAAATAAAAAAAATACTGCCTTTGTTGAAAAAATTTCAACTTACGATTTTCAAAGAAAAAAATAGATGCCCTTTAAGCTCTTTGAAATTTTAAAACAATTTAAGATTGGCACTTTTCTGATACTATTAACCCAAGTTGAGAAAACTGGATCAATAAGTAAAGTTTTTATTCTGCTGGAAACCTTAAAACTAAATTCCACTTTCGCAACTAGAAATCGTTCGCGTTTTTCCAAGATCGTAATTGGAGAGCACTATTTATGTAACTTTCAGCAGATAAACTTCAATTGAACTCAAAAACTGTATATAAACCTAAATTCATTCATAAATGCATTAATAAATCTGAATGAACATCTGTAATTATTAGAGCATTTTAAGACTTTTTCCTTAAATAAAAAACAAACAAAAAAATCAGCAAGACCTATATAGGAGTCCTTACTACGTTCATTACTCTTAAAAACGGTCAGAAAACTGAATCCGAAACAATTTTTATATTTATTTCTCTGGAAAATCTGATTATGAAATTCTATTTTCGAAGTTAGAAGTCGACCACGTTTTTCGCATTTCGATAGTGTCGATAGTGGAGTTTGCCTTCATTTTAAAAGAAATCAACTGAATTTGAAAAAAAAAATGAAAAGTCAAGCCGCGAAAAAGTAAACTTGAGCCTGAACATAGTTTAGGATTTCTCCTGGAAAAAAATCATCGCAAACTGTATGAGTCTGAACTACGGTGATCGACTCTTAATAACTAATACCAACTAATCTAGATAAATGTATTTACGTATGCAGTTAGTCTACTGCACTTATAACGATATTTACATCATTTAACAGAGGCGAAGCTGGGGCTTCGCGCCATTTGTGTACAAAACAAACATTAAAAATCGAAAAAAGGAGAAATATTGAAAAAAAAACTACGTGAACCAAAACTTTCTGATGTCTCGGTTGAAGATAAGGCTCTTTTTCCTTCCTCCCCCCTCCCCCCTCCTCCCCCCTCACTCAAACATGAATTTTATGCTCTAACGAGTGGTTTTACAAGGTTAATTATGAAGACCAAATATGTGTGTCATGGCCTAATTAGTCTTCATGTCAATTTTCATGACAATCGGAAGAAGAGAACAATAACTTCAAATATGAAAATTTGCAGGTGGGGGAAAAAGGAAAAAGAGCCGAAGATAACTAGGCAACTAGCTAAGACTGGAGGTTTTTGATAACTTTTGAATTTGCTAAACTGATGCGGTATGAAATGACTTCAAAAATTAGACTGTGCCCAAAACCGTAGTTGTTTCTTTACCAAAATAAGTGACAAGAATGAATATTTTTGAGATATTAGAATTTTTTCAAGTACGCAACATTTTTCTTACAAACATTAAAACTGTTTTTTTTTTTGAAAAAAAAACTATTTCCTGAAAAACAAATCACCGAGACCTAAATAATAGTGCTCACAACGTTCATTATTCTTACAAATCAGCACTAGCAACCATCATGATACGTGCTTACAGTAAGAAAAAAATCTGTGATGTTTCACTTAAGATAAACGAAAGACAAACAAGTCAATTTTTACTTGAAAAAAAAATCCATTTTTTAGATACCGAAAAAATAAAGTCCTGCCTGGACTCGAGCCCCGTACCTTAGGGTGCGAAAACAATCGCGTTACCTCGATGCCATGTGTGAAGGTACCTCTCAGAGTTGTTAGGGTTCAATAATAAAGCAAGTTCAATTTCTCGTAAGAAAAATTGAATTGCCTACTGGAAAAAAGTCTAGTTCCCGCTTACAAGACACTTGCTCTCAGAAGTGTAATAATTTGTTAAGTAATAGTACCTGCAGCACTTTGACTCTGGGTCGGACCAATCAAGGAAATCATCCAACCACGAATTCGGCATCTTCGCTATCTTCGTCCTCTCTTTATCTTTAGCTGCTCTGCTTATCTGCTGTACTATTGAGTCCGCACTGCATCCAGCTAAACCACAGACCAGTTTCTGCTGTTGTGGGTCCTCGTAGGGAAATGGTTCCTTGACGACGAAGTAGACTGGGGATCCGACGTTGAGGTCCTCGGAGATGGCTGTGAAGTAGTCTCGCATATAAGAGTCCTAAAGAGGCCAACTTTGATTTTTCTTCACTTCGTTAATTACAATTTTTCTAAAATGGAGGATGAATAAAGCCTGGATCACTTCTCGTAAAATTTTTCACCCAACTAACAGTGCTTTGTTATTTAGAGCTTTTGAATAATTTTCCGGAAACTATTTTATTGCTTTTCCGAGACGTCATTCGCAAAATAATCAACCGGATCTGCAATTATGTGCCAGTTGGTTTAAATTTGGTGAAAGAATACTGATCACTTATATCACCATGATGAATATTGAAGCAAACATGTATGGATTCATAAATGCTCATGCGTTAGACTGCTTTTTGTAGCAATTGATGACTGACCGATGGCAGCGATAGACTCTGGTCCAGTCCAATGGGAATATGTGGCATCATGCAGCAACAGGCCAGGAACCAGCCAACAAACACCACAATCACGATGGGCCTCACCAGGTCTGAGAAGAGGATGGGGGAGTAGTAGTTCTTGAAGAGGGAGTAAACTGTGCCCACTTGGCCGCGGGGGGACTTCTCGCAGTTGTCAACTGGCACGCAACAGGCGATGTCCACACGAGCATCCTAGATTAAAAGCAGATAAAGTATTCAATATCTGCATATATTTCGCTTACCCATATAAAGTAAGCAGCATTTGACAATGTGCTTTTTCCCTCACACTCCCACCCACCTCATCTCACCACGCATCAACTTTATGGTGTAAAAATTGGTTTTACAAGATTAAGCAAAAGACCAAATATTTTTGTCATCGCTTAATTAGTCATTGAAATCGGACAAAGTGAACAAACATTTTGTTGTAAAAGTTCGCAGATTAAAATTATCACGTACCTTTTGTCTCTTCGCATCTAGTGTCAACAACCCCACAAAACACGTGATCTGGAACAGGAAGTCAAACGTCACCGCCATCCCAGCATACAGCGAGAAAGTCCTCACAGCCGGCATTGGCGTCATGGCTCCTAGGAAGAATGCCAGTGCCTCTGCACATGATGAAAGAAGCATGGAGGGGGCCACTTTGGAGAAGACAGTAGCTATTTGTACTTCCAGGGATTCGTTTCTGTCTTTCGGTCGGTATCTCTGCAACAGAAAAATTAGACGCAGATTATTAAAACAGCTGATATATCGTTTATTACCCGTATTATATCGTTGCTCATCAAAAGAACCCTGTTGCGCAAGAGCCTGAATACAAAATGAACTGTAGGTTACTCTCAATGATATGTCAGCCAGAAAAAAAACCGTCGACACAATTCATTTCGGTCTAACGGATTTTAAAACGTCAAAATTTGCAATTGCAAAAAAGTGTTATTTCGAATGGAAAACTGGTAAAATTCTTATTTCTGAACTTATTTCTGCAGCCTTTGCATACTTAAGATTCAATGTGTTGTCTGAAAGTTTCATTTCAGGGATTCACCTCTTTAAAACTTTACATGTAAAATTTTATTTAAATTTCTCAATTGCAGAGCTTTGGCTTGGAGAAAAATTCTTGCTGTTCATCCCCTAATTCTTGGTAAGTGTTTTTACACAAGATAACTTTGCAACGCCATCAATCAGCGAGTACGAATTACGGTAAGCCTCAAACAAATAATGTTTTGACTGAGATTTAGGCACCTTAACAAGTTCACTGCCGCTATTATCCAGTTCCAAAGCATATCTATCTTACGCTGGAAGAAATTTGATGGACGTTGAACACGGAAACTATGATTTCATAATCTCCGAATTGTATTTCGCTCATGAATTTTTTGCAACTACCTTCAGTTGGAAGTAGAAGCAATGGAAACGAATTGACATCGGATTGCAAACAATGGTTAAAAAAGGGAGGGGGAAAAACATTTCACATACCTGATAGCACTGTACTAGGATGAATATATTATCCACTCCCACAGCTAGCACCAAGAAGGGGACCACTTCCATTATGATGAGTGTGGCAGGTACCCCTATGAATCCAAACACTCCTATGGAACAGGCCACACTGCTCATCACAATCACCACTCCCCCAATACCCACTGTGATCTTCATGTCCACTAGAGTGCGCATTCCACACCCACCCACCTATACGCACAAATAAGACTTCATTTGTGAATAGATTAGAATAACATGGACTTAAAACAAAATGAATCTAATATAATAGTTTTATATAAAATATATCTAAATATAAAACTTTTATATAATATCTACACAGAGGCGAATAAAATCAAATGAAAAAAAAACATCAGAAAAAAACCTTCAAAAATCGTTTTTGTTATGAAATTTAAAAAAAAATAGCAAAAAAGACAAAAGTCTGAAGCAAAATTACCTGCACCATTAAAAACTTTACAAGGAGCTGTTGGAATGCTAGAAAAACGCCGAACTTTCAAAAAAAATCCTTTCTGCTGGAACTAAGCTGGAAAAAAAATCCAACTGGAATCGAACTACTGGACTTTGACGTCAGGCACGGGTACAGCAACTTGTACGAAAGCAGAACCTTCAAAAAAATTGGGTTTGGGAAACTAAGCCGAAAACAACCAGGACGATAGTCCGAAAAATTACAGTAATTCAAGTTGGCAAAAAAACGGATTCGAACCAGAACACAAGCCTTTGCTGTCTCAAGCAGCTGTGTTACCTCTACGCCAGATGGTTGATTGAATTTGAATTTATAACCAGCAGACAGGAAAAGAAAGTCACAAATTCCAAAATTGAAAAAAAAACCTTCAAAAACCATAACTTACTGGAATCATGTTCTATTAGCGTAAAACTCGTCAGCGGTTACTGAAAATTCAAAAAAAAGCGGCCACTGAACCGACAAAACTTGAATAATTTCACGTAGAACCGAAAATATAACTTGTCATGAAAAACTTCGAACTATAAATTCTATTCTGAGAATTTTAGCATTTTGTTCGACCTGGAACGAAGCATAAAAATTAAGCTTCCCTTGAAGTGACCACAAATTAAGTCCCTAACCCGATAAAATAAAAACCGAAATCATTCAAGTCGAATAAAACATTCAAGCGGAAAAAAAGCTAAAATCAAAAATATACAACTTGTAAAAATTGCACGAGTAATTCTAAGCTCTAAAAGCAACTCTTTAAAACTGTAAAAATCACTTTTACGATGTGGCTACTAAGCCGACAAAACGTAGGTTCGTGGTCAGATTCGAATCCAGGACCTTTGCCGCATCGGGCGTGCTCCTCGCCTCCAAACGCATAAAGTGCTGGAGACGCAAAATAATTTTAATTCATTGTGAACTAAGATACAAGTGATTCTGGTTAACAAGTTGTTAACCCGATAAAAAATCTATATTCCGATTTGTAAGCGTAAATATAAATTAGAATAAAATAGACTTCATTGAGTTCAGAAAAAAATGCCATTCACCATAACTGGAAAGTATTGTCTCAAATTTCAATTAAGTATTGTGTAGCCAATTAATCAAGCCACAAAAAACAAGTAATGATAACGAGTAACGCTTTACTTTAAATGAATCGTTTTACCGTTAATTTAATTTTCATTTTTAACCCAGCAGCATCTTACCCCAAATGATTCTATCAGCTGTTTGGTATTAAACTCAGCACCTACAGGTGTAAGAAAAAAATTTTTGTATGATTCTAATTCTCTTTACAATTTTCACGTTTCGATACATTAGAACGTCAAATCTTCTACATCCTCAAGTGCTTTGTGGAAAGTGGTGATGTCATATTTTGAAACTGTGTTTCATGATTATTCTTCAAGTTGAACTCCAACCTTTCCGAGGCAGCAGGTAATGTAGCCGAACATGATGAGGTAGCTGCAGATGACAGTCTTCACATCCCCCTCCGACGCCCTCTCTATTTCATCCTCAATTGACCTCTGGGCCTGGTAGGCCACGTGCAGGTGGGGGTGGTCAAGGGCAAACTGACGCACTAAGTCTAGGTAGCTAAACACAGGTAAGATGTTTGATTGCAGTGCAGTTATTAATAATGACTTTCGCCATTTACTCCTTTATTAAATTATTATAACTATGGATGCTTATTTTGTGTATTTTTTTATTTTGAGAAATAAATAAACTTCAACCCACATTTTCCCTGGAAAAACGGCGAAGATAAGAGAACTGTTCCATTCTTTGAAGCTAACAGCTGTCGATCGCTTTAAAGACCTACATGACATATTATAATTTTTGCATTGAAGGGGGAAGATAAACTGGACCATCGAAATTAACTGCATCAATAAAAATATTAAACAATTTTCATGTTGATTTTGATGCCCTAGCAACTGAACAGAAAATACCATTGTTTCCATAATACCATCCCCCTCCCATCATAACAAAATCCTACTGTGATGCGCCTAAATACATTTATTGCTACTAGGCTAGGTGGGCGTTAATAGGAAAAAGCTAAAGCCGAAAAATTATCCCAAATTTAAAAATGTATTCCGGTATACAGTCTATACAGGTTTGTATTCAAAATATTAAAAGACACTTTGCCAGTATTCTATGATCTAACTCGTCAATAGTTATAACTTATAAGTACCTCTGTTCGAAGTCTTCTGCTATCTCCCTCTCTCTACTATTGAGACTGTTCTTCACAAGAATAGTCACCACCAGCGCAGTCGCCTTTTCAAACTCCTCTTCTAGAAACACACAAGACGTACATGAAGTAAGTACACAGAATTTACTTGATCAAAAATATGGATCTCTTCAACTATCTCCCCCCTATTGCAATAGGGGGGATTATTTACTAGGTACAAAACTCCTATATGCTTAACCATTGAATTAGTTCTTTCTAGAGTGGCAATTTAAGGCATGTAGCCAGCCAAAAAATTGACTGCCAAAAAAAACCTAAATGCTCGCACTTAGCGTGATCAAATTGTAAGACTTTTCTTGAAAAAAAAACACGACTTAAATAAGTGTCTTCACTTCATTCATTGACACTTAATAAACGCCATTATAAATCATTTGTACATAAAATTAAGTTCACAGTTCAAAATCATTCAGTATATATTTTTAAATTCACATTTTGAGTACTCTTGAAAATTTTAATTGTGGGGGACAGGAAAAGAGTCAAACTCCCAAATCCGCTACTGCGTGTAGGTGCACATGACTTATGTATCGCTGTGAGCTGCTCAGATCTCATGCACGCGAAAACAATCAGCAGCAAGCCAAAAAAATATTCCAAACATACTTAGATTCAACATTATCTCCGAATCGAGCTATTCGTTACAAGTCACTTGCTCTCGCAAGTGAACTCAACAATAAAATAGGAATGCCTCTATGTTGACAAGGCAATATTAATATTAAATAAATCATTTTCCATTTTCACAATTGCTGCCATTTTTAAAGGTATATTTCATCCATGATTTCAATTCCAACGTGGATCTACAAATGTATACAGTCTCTCGAATGTTCAAATTAGACTAAATGTGCGATGCCATGTATAGAGTAATATTTACAATAGATAAGATAACAGTGTAGATAATGATACTGTCCAACTCACTGTGCTTAGGGTCATCCAACAAATGGCGAATGGAGTCTAAAAATCAATATTTCCCACCTCAGACCGATTCAAGTCTCCACAAGGAGCAAATGAACTTTTTTGAACTCTTTTGAGCAGATTATGACTATTACTTTAATGATCTGAGTCCGCAAGGAGCAAATGAACCGAACGTATTTTTAGTTACTCAAGATTAAAATCATCAAATTTAAGCCGGGTACGTCTATCTATTCCATTAAAATACTTTTCTTTTAACTACTTAAGAGCTGACCTTTGAAGCCTCCTAGTACAATCAATGGTTCCATGATTCCTCCCCACGAGGCCAGGCAGGAAGTCCTGAGAGGCGTCCCGTCATCCAGTCTAGTAGGAGACCTAAAGAGATACCAGTTTCGAAATCCGCTATTTGCGAAATCAAGGACTAGCAGCTGTCAATATAAAATGGTCACTATTTATTCTCAATTACCCACATTTTGATTCTTTGGCCAGAGTATCTTTCTGGCAGCATAATTTCATTTAGTGCCCTCTAATTCAATAATTTCAACAGCACAACATTTTCGAAAAGATCGAAAGAGACCAATCATCAAGACCTATATAAAAGTCATCACTACTACATTCATTAAGTCTTAACAAAATATGACCAACAGAACATCCAAACGAGCTACTTAAATTCTAACATAGCCAATAAACAGTTGGAAAAGAGTCAATGAACGCAAGTAAACAAAAAAATACTGACTTCATTTTTGAGGAACCGAACTTTCGAACTTCCTAGAAAAAAAATTTATGTCCTTAAAGCCCTTAAGAATTTTTAGAACAATTTATGATTGCCAATTTTTTGATAAAACAAACCCAATTTGAGAAAACTGGATCAATAGCTAAAATTTTTACTTCGCATGAAAATTTGATAATAAATTAGAATAATAAATTCGAAACAAGTATCAGGTATCCAAAATTGTATAGAGTATAACTGCACAATTTAACAAAATTCAGGTGAGAAAATAGTGACTCCAATAAGGAGTTGGACCGTAAACACCAATACCTGACCAGCAGTAACGTCACATTACCTTTTTGCAAAACGCCGGACAGCTGCTGTAAAAGGTACGTAGCAGCTAGCCGCGGGTCACGGTTGATAATTATATTCCATTTTCCAAGCAAAAAGTCGATAACGTTTTCGTGACCTTTACCCTTTCGCTATTTGAGATTGGAATTGCCTTTCTTTTAACGAAGGAAAAGAACTGAACTTAAAAGAAATCAAAAGTCAAGCCACGAAAAAAATTTGAGCCTGAACAAACTCTCTTTTCTGAAAAAATTCATCGCGACCTATATAAGACTCTGAACTACGTTCATAGACTCTTAAAAATTTCGATATATTCTAAATACTAGTCTCCCATATATTAAATAACAAGCTGCACTTCGCAAACACAAGCGACAAAACGCCAAGTAGATTTAAAATCAAAAACAAAAGCGAAGAAAAATTTATAAAACGTCAAGTAGCTTTAAAATCAAAAACAAAACAAAAGAAAAAAAAGAGTTTTGAAAAATAAATGCCCTCAACGGCTGAAATCGAAACACAGCCCTGCAGCATTTTATTTTCACGTTGGATTGGAAAAAGTGGATTTGAATTATAACACATTGCTCTTAAGGTCGCTTGAGTAAAAAGCTAAGACACCCACTCGATGCACGCTCTGATGTGTTTGTAATGGTCGGCATTGATCACTCGCTTCCTCCTCGTTCTGTAGCTCTTCTCGTCTATTGTCTCGTGTGAGTTCTGGAACCACTCCGTCACACTCATTATTGCACATCTACAATACAATAAACACAATTTTAAACATCACAGACAAGAAGCAAAATTACTACCAGAATCAGATTTCGGAAGGCATGCAGTTATGAAAGAATTTCAAGAGGTTTAAGAATTCAGCACCAATCACACAAGGGTTCCTCTTACGACATCCAAGTACAAATTTGAACAATACAATCTTTGGCGCAACAATACACGAACATAAAAAAGGCAAATTATCACCAAATCTATACGGGAGTGGTCAAAAAATATATACGCCAGTGTCAAGGCGTAAGCAAACTGCCAGCGAAAAACTGCGAAACACTTCATTATTCAAACTTCAAAATATTTCAAGAGTAGACACTATCAATTCATTCACTACCACACATGATTCATCAAGCTCATATGACAGCTCAAACCAGACAAAAGAATCATTTGTGAAAAACAGGATAATCGGTGACTATGTTCAAATCGTTGCATTCAGATGAAATCAGTTCTTCAAAAAGTTTAAGACAAGGCTTTATTCAGCTGTTGCCTATGAGTAAGAGAATCTGAAGAAATTTTTGCTGAACTTCAACCGTCCGTAAAAGAAATGACTCAGTGTTTGTTAGACAAGTTGTAAACCTGAAAAAAGTCAATCTTCCAAGTTGATGACGCTTGCTAACTGCGAGCGTAACACCATTAACGAGCTTATAGAAGGCCAAAAATGATTGAAGGTTTAGAGCAATGATATGTACTTGTCGTTGGCGGGTGCCATGGGCTTATGGCAGATGTCGGAGAGAGTGACATTTCTCTCATGTCGAGTGGAGTACACTGTCAGGTTGGAGATGTTCTCTTGCAACGACAGCACCTGAAACATACATCTTACTTCATACATATAGCTATACAATTCATGGTGAAAAAACTGCCGCAGTAAGTGCTGAGAAATTGTATATCAAACGAAAGTTGTGTATTTTCATTTTCATACACTGCGAGTCGTAAATGTCGCAACTCAAACCTTTGCATTAGAAGACAAATTAGCCGATAAAACTTAGCAGAAAACTATTTAACTAAACGGAAAAAACAATGACGAAAATCGGTTAAGAATGACTAACATATCCCAAACCAAGCAAAATGAAATTTCAAAAGCAAAAAAACGGGAAAATCAGCCCTTGCAAATTTCACGTACTTTTTAGCCAAAAAAACTTGCTTATAGGTTTCTTTTTTTTTCATTTCTAGCTATTCAAATCCGCAATTGCGATTTGCCCGAAGTCATTCCCCTAAATCTGCATTGACTCTAGATCAAACAGACGATTGCAAACTTGTCAATGAACTCAGCGACACAGCAAAACAGAAAAAAAAGAAAAAACAGGGCCTTAAAGCTGTTTGAGCTTCAAGAATCTTTAATGATTGACACTTTTGTGATTAAAATAACCCAATTTGAGAAATTAGATACACAAATAAAGCTTTTTTTAAATCTAAAAATCTTAAAAGAAAACCCACTTTTGGAACTAAAAGCCAGGCTCTTTTCCAACATATCCTATGAGTTTTCCAAAACAAGTTTCGGAGAAAAATATGTAGAGGAAAAACAACCTTAACATTTTATATCACTCTAGCTGCTTAAAAAAACTTAAAAAAATTAACAAGACCAGAGTTTTCATCAAGCTCATCGACTCTCAACCAGATGAAAATTGAATGGGAAAAAATAATATGCGTTTTGCTGGTGCGAAAACTTTCCAAGGCTTATGATGGATCTGTAGGCAACAGAGGCAGAGGTAGGTCTCTCCATGTAATATTTTGTTTTTCTACGGCTATTCTACGCGGCTATTATTTATCAGTTTGATAGCTTTTTTAACCTTTTTAATTTATTAAAACTGTTTGAAAAAAATAGCTTTTTCCGGTTCACTAATTATTTTTAGAAAGTCAAAGCACAAGCTATCAAAAAGCCGTAAGGGTGCCACCAATATTTACAACTTAGGTTAGAAACAAAAAATAGCCATACTATTACACTAACGCTCACTAAAGGTGGCTAGTGTAAACAAATTGATATGTTATCATTGATCATGCTTAAAATTGTATCAACAAAAAATGATATCCGACTATTTGAAAATATGTTTTTATGCTTTAGAAGAGAATAAAAAGAAATGAACGAACTCAAAGGTAAATGGGCGTTATTTTAGAGGCTAAGTTCGCCACTTTAGTACCAAAGCCAGTAGCATTATAGATATTAGATTGTAACGGAAAACCATAAAAACAATTTTGAAAGTCTCATTTAACTCCGAAATGGTTGATTTTTTAAACTAACCCAGTTTTAGACTTGATGAATAGGAAATTATTTCATTCCACTAGGGATTTAGCAATTAAAACCCACTTTTGAAACTTAAAGCCAAGCTCAAATTATTACACTATTTGCTATTTGAGGGCGTAAATCATCTTATTTTTCAATTGAGTTTGAACTGAACTTGGAAAGAAAACAGAAGTTAAGCCGCCAAAAAATAAACAAATATTGAGCATGTATAAATGTCTGATTTTTTACTGAAAGAAAAATAAATCAAATAAATGCAATCAAAATTCTCAAAATAACAGTGCAAAACTTGGAGTGGTTTACAAAACTGCATTTTGGCCAACAGTTGACGGTTTTGGAGGATCTATATGCCGAAGGCAATTTGATTTTGAAAACAAAAACGTTGAAAAATTGCACCATTGCTTTGGATTTTAAATCCGTTCATGTTTTGAAGTTAAATCTAAACGCATGCTGAATCAATTCTGTTCAAACATGATTTACTCAAATGATGGCAAGTCTCCAATATCAGCAGAATTTTTTGAACCAGATCAAATCAGTATTAAAGAGGGACACACTAACACTAATACATGCATAAGTGGGACAAAATAGAGGCAATATAATTCCTATTTATATCACAGAGAGACCAATATTGGAAACACAGTCTCAATTCCGTCGAATTAGACCAGCAAACAGACTCATGTTTTATTGATCCTATTAACCTTCCCCTTATTTGCACGCTCCGCAGATTAGGTTTTAGTGAAAATCTCTTGTTTTCTGTCAACTAACATCCGGTCCGTCAAATACAACGAAAAAAAATCACTCAAAATTTAAAATACGGTACCAATTTTGATACATGTTAGTTGTCTAAAAAGCAGCAGAATGGAAAATTTACTCCCAACGGTGCCTTTATTTTTTGAACACTGAAGTACAATTATTTCTTTATAACAGAAGGTTCGCTTTAATTTGCAAACTTCAAAAACGGCAATAAATATTATGATTACCCTAAACATGTACGAATCCCCAAAAATCAACTGATTGTCTATTGCAACGTCTAACAAAAAGTGAACTAATTTTAAACTAGTGTAGAAAAACATTTTTAAGAGTCAAAAGTAGCTCATAGTGGCAACATTCTAAATTAGAACGACCATACTGGAACACTTTAAGATAAACAGTCAGACCATTTATCGTGACACATAAGTAAAATGTTTTTAAAATCGGCCAACAGTTGCAAAAGTGAAAATGAATCCAGGTTAACTGTTTTTCGAGCTTCTGAGTTTCGAAATGTGAAATCGTTCTGAGCTAATGAAAAAAAGTATGAAATGCTTTATAATTTGTTCATAAAGACGAGATCCTAACCTGATGAAGAATTGGAGCGTCCATAATGGGGTCCATGTCTTTGGGTCTGTATCTCTCCGAATATGCATCTGGCTCGTACCTAAAAGTCAAACGATTGAGACAGGAACAAATATTGGAAAAAGACTACACATCGAAAAATAACTTCCAAAAAACTCCAAGCAAAATTCAATCGAGTATAAGAAAATTCTTATCAAAGGCTAAGTAACACCACAAACTGATAAAACCATGTTTTTTTCTCAATTCCTCGAATGGGCACTCAGTTTTCCCTCACAATTGTAGATAAATGATATCGTTGGCCCACAATTGGTATCCAAGCGATAATTCGCAAGGTTAATTGCAAGTAGCTTCGCTGCGCTTACACTCGGCACAAGTGGTATTGTGTGCCTGATTCAGTATTCACGGCTTTCTCTACTGTCACGAATGGTTAAGAATTATAGTTACGAATTGAGGGTTTGGGCCAGAATAATTAGTATACCTGATGGCACCAGTGGCGTTCCTCTTGAGCTTGACTATGATCTGTTCTATTCTGAAGAAGGGGCCGAAGTGTGAGTTGAAGTGCTCCATCTCCCTGTATGCCTCACTGCCACTCGACGACCACAGTTCAACTGGGTCTGTAGTCCAGCGAACATAGTGCAGACTAAACACACCCAAAACATCTCTGTACTGTGCTGGGTAGCTTACAAAATCAACACAGAGGCCTAGCAGAGCTTCGCACAACTTGCGATACACAAAGCCATCGAATCGCAAAAAAATGACAAAAAGCGAAAAAAAAACAACACCAGAAATTTTCAAATGTTTTTTACTTCTGTCTTTGTTTTACTGACTACATTGTAGCGCAATTCAATGTTTTTCAAGTTGTTTCAATACTGGCTGTTGTGTTCTGCCACAGGTTTTCATTAAAATGAGTTTCAGTTCAAAACAGTGGCAGAACACAACAGCCAGTATTGAAACAACTTGAAAAACATCGAATTGCGCTACAATGTAGTCAGTAAAACAAAAACAAGTAAAAAAATATGAAAAATTGAGTTGAAAAAATTACTTGAAAAAATGGGGAAAACTACAGCTACAAAAACTTCATGATTGTATCAGTTGAATTTCATAAACAGTCTTAAAAACCATTGGAAATCATTCACCGAGCGGCAACAAAGGCAGCAACTTTTGGGTCAAAACCTGTTGAGCCGATAACAAAACTGTTGTCATTACATTGACAAAAAATTTCAAGTTTTTAAAGTTTTTACGAGCCATCCATAGTGAAGCACATAATCCTATGCTGACATACTTTTCCCTCAAAATTATGCAACATAAAATGGCTAAGCCGAAATAACAATCTGCTTACATATTTAGAAAACAAAAAGAAAAAAATATATACGCAGAATCCGATGTTGTAAGTTGACAAATTACTGAACATTACGGTTTAGTATAAAAACACTGTTTAAATTGGAACAAACCCCATGCATTAAAAACAAAAACCCTACGAGATAAAAAAAATGTGCGTTTTGAAAAAAAAAACGGAAAATGAACCGGCAGAAACTAGGACGAAACCCATGAAGCCGAAAAAAAATTTGAGAAAATTTTTAGAAAAAATTATTTACAACCTGAAACAGTCTTAAGCTAATTACTACGTAAATGATGGTAGTTTTACTTGAATTTCAGGACATAGAGCATGTCAGAACTGATATTAACTATTCCTACTAAAATGACCATACTGTGAACTAAAGTGTTTATGGTTGACCATGGTTTACCATGATAATGATAATAATCAGTGATCCGAAGACGCGGAAGCCCCTGATAATTTTGAACACTCCCATGAAAAACGCCTTTTTGTCTAACATCCCACTATCGCTTAAATTTGAAGCCGTGCGAATTAAGTACAGCAGTACTTTTTACCACAGATACCTTTTCACCACTTTTGCTGAATATTTTTTACATCCTTATTCTTCCTTATTAACGAGCTAATATTTTCCAACTTAGGCAAATGATGGACTGGTTATACAACTTCCCTTCCCCTTTGCATAACGAAAATTATTAAGTAGATATAAAAAGACATCAGTAGACCAGATAAGACCAGAAAGCTAATTTCAGTTTCATGAATTCGTCGCTTAGTAACACAGCGATACATAATTCATTTTATCCCTTCATTTGCTTTCTAGGACAAAAACTACCCTGGCCAGTTTGGAAAATCGCGGTTTTCACCATGCGTTTTCAGACACAAATAAAGTAAGCGTTTGAGTGCTTTTCCGGTTGAAATGGAATCAGTTTTTGAGCTGAGAGCATTAAATTTTGCTTGAGCTTAGCAAGGCTTTCATTCAAATTTTTTATTAGTCTGAATTTTGCCCATGCACATAATTTATGCAAAGGTTTTGAATTGCTCTTTCAGCATAGCAAAGCACCATTTACATAATGTATTCCACTCTAACCTCGTAACTACTCAGGTTGCCACTACCAATTACTCAACTAACCAAAATCTACCATTTCCTCGCTGAAAAGCACTAATTGAGTTCTATTTGCAGTTAGTGTTACCTTTTCAGCATCACGTTCAAGTTAAAGTTACTTTTTCACTGAGCCAAGGTGGTACAAGTTCAAATATATGCTCAATAAATTTGATTTCCTTAATATGTGAAACTCAATTAAATAACAACAATTTGAGAAAGAGAACGTTGGTTTAAAAAGCATCAGAAAAAATGCCGTTGCAGATCAAAACAAAATTATGAACAACATCTAGCACACCGGTTAAGCATCATTTCATGATCACGTTTTTTATTGACAAAACGACTACTGACAATTAATTATAGTAATTGCTCTCTTAATTTGTCGCGTACATTTTTGACATAAAAAGATGAACTTTCTTAGCATCACGCACAAAAAGAGTTGTCAAAAACCGCGTAGTTTATTATTCTTTCGTCTGCCTACATATCATAAGATTGACTAGCATGAATAAGACTACCATATTAACTAAAAGGTATCCATAACTTTCTTTCAAACAATGAACTGCATACAGAAACAATTAACCGATACCATATAAGCTGAAAAATTCAGCATGTGGGGTACCTCAGTAGCAATATCAGTAAACGAACTTTTCTGTCAAATTTTTTGAGACTGAGTTTACACAAAAAGGTCAAGCGCACCTTCGCATCACTTGGATAAAAAAAGTCAATGAATATTATAAACATTGGTCGCAAAAAAATTACAACCCAACCATAAGAAACATAAGTCGAAAACATAAAAGTTTAAAAAAAAATAGGTCCTCCATAGTTTTCGTATGTCTCGACGCACCGGCAAAGCTGTGCTTGACAATTTTAAGCGAGAATTCGACAAAAAAGCAGCTCCATAAAGTGAAGTAAGAAAAAGTAGAAATAAGCCACGAATGAACAAAAAAAAATCGACTTTTGATTATGAGCCTCACCCACTAGCCACTCAGTCACGGAACTTAACAATTCATAAACACATGCCACATAAATGGCAGAGAACAGATGCTTTGAAGTTTCTAATGCTACAGATCGCGATTATAGCAAAAGTGCCACCAAATGGGCACTTTTATTTGAGAGTTAGGTTGCAAAAAAGACGGTTCGTACTAACACATTACGCTCGCAACCTTGCCAGTGTAAAAAAGTTCATTTTAGGCAATCATGAGTGCAAAACTGTTGAATATTGAAATAGCAACGGAACAAAACTGGCGAAGCGGAAACAAATCCGACAATGTTTGAGCAGATAGACATCAGTTGATCCAAAAAAAAAGATTGTAGAGAAGTAAAAAAAATCATCTTCATACATACTGAAAGATTTGGCCGGTACACTAACCCTAGACCTTACGCTGCAAACGCAAACACGTTACCTCTAGGCAAGTGCGAACGAGCCTGAAGTAGTTAACGTTCAATACAGAGGAGAAGCTTCGCTTCACAAACACATGCGAGAACACGACAAAAAGCAGCTTTATAATGTGCAGTCAGAAAAAGTATAAATAAGCTCGAATTAGTAAAAATTCGGCTACGTCTTGAATTGCATCTTGCCACCTACTACGATCAAGAGATTGTGAATCTCATGCACAAACCACTCAGCCACGCACGCTTAATACATCACAAACACTAGCCACAAAAAAGCAGAGAATAAGGGAACACTTTCCTCTTTCAATGACCACATTTATTTGCTATTTAGGTTAGGAAAAAAAGAAAGTTCGTACTAATACACATCACACTGATCGCAAGTGTAATAATAAAGCAAGTAAGAAAAAGAAGTAGGATTTGTAAGAATTGATTACGGGAAAAAAACTAGTTCCCGATTACAAGACATTAACTCTAGCAAGTGTAAAAAACCAAGAAAAACGAAAAAGAGTTGACTAAAAATGTTCAACTATGGAAAAACGACACCAGGTTAAAACTCAGGTTGAATTTCAAAAACTGTTTAATTGGGCGCTTGTTATTAAATGATGTTATTAAGAGAAAACAGGAATAGGCAATTTTTTTTACAGCTGGAATTCAGAAAATTAGGGCCCTTACACTTTTTTGCGACTTTTAGATTTTCGCTGTTCAATAGCGAAGTTTGTTTTCTTTTTAAAAAAGAAATCAAAAGTCATACAGCAAAAACCCATATTGAGAGAGAACAAACAAAGGCTTTCTCCAGACAAAAAATCATATCATCAAGAACTATATAACTGGAAATCACTTCGATCGTTTCACTTAATACAAAATCAAACAATTTTTTTTTTCGCAGTTGACTGAAAACTAAACACGAAATAACAGAAAGAAGTCTCTATGTTCCGTTTTGATAACGGG
Organism: Symsagittifera roscoffensis; assembly: GCF_963678635.1. Classification (NCBI taxonomy): domain Eukaryota; kingdom Metazoa; phylum Xenacoelomorpha; order Acoela; family Convolutidae; genus Symsagittifera; species Symsagittifera roscoffensis. The sequence continues at coordinate 33,727,903 of NC_087069.1, read as the reverse complement.
TGCTAATCGCAAGCTTAAAGAAAACAGGAAACCGCAAAAACAGTGAATGAAAAAAATATCTGTCGCTACGCACATGATAGTCAAAAATATTACTACAAAAGTTAAGAGGGCTTCAATTCAAAACTTAGTTGAAAGCAACGCAGTACTTGGAGGAAAACAGTGAAAAGAGGTCAATTAAATTCAGACCAAATAACAAAAGAAATCAATTTGAAAGTCTCAGGACGAACTATGTACCTAAACCAGACAAATCTGAGACGCTATTACTTCGCCATTTTCACAGTAAAAACTATATTAATGCGCAAAATTAATCTGGAAATCGGAAAAAAAAAGAAAAACAGTTCAAAAATTGTTTTGAAAAAAAATTTAAAAATCTTCAGAAAATCTTGATACTCAATTTCTTGCAGCATAAAAAAATTAATGAAATGACAATTCGAAATGAATACCTGAAAATTCAAGAAAAACACCTGCTGATGGGAAGTAAGCCGACATAAAACAAGCTGACACACGATAGTCCAAAAATTGGCTTTTTCAGACCAAAAAAATCATGTTTTGCATAAAAACTCAGGTCCGCGCGGAAGCGATCTCCATACCTTCTATCGTCTTAAGCATCAGCATTACCTCTGCGCCCATTGAAATCGAAACTGAAGCCGTTAAAATAAATCTGAGCGTCAACAATTTTCAAGACTTTTTCGAAACACAAAACTCAACACGATACATGCAAGTATATTCAATACGTTCATTGACACTTAATAAGTAAACTGGCTTTGTCTTCAAAATACACTATAATCAGCAAGAAAACGAAAAGATTTTTAAAAAAAATTTCCAGTTTGTTAGTGAATGTTAGCGCTATTCGTTAAGATCATTGGCTGAAAGATATCAGAAAACGTAATTTTGAAATTTTCTGACACAACTGATTTAAATGACTGGTTTCAGACAAAAATTTTGAGATAACTTTGATTTTGAGATACTTCAAAGGGAAAATTTTCCTAAATTTGATTCAAATGGTAGTTTAGTTTTGAAAAAATCGCGAGCTAAATTGTATAGCAGGAGGCAAAAATTGAGACTCAATGCAATCTATGTTCCTCAAGAGTTTCCAAGAGTTGAAGTACATAACAAAGCAAGTAGACTGTAAAAGAACATGGTGAAGTTAAAGTTCGAAGATTTTCCAGTAGTATCTCACACACGTTTTCCACTCATCAGTAATACACACATCATCAAAACTCTAATCTTTCCAATTTTTGCAACTCCAATCGTTTTTGCTAATAAAAATCGGCGATTGAAAGCCTTTTCTTGGGTGGCTTCTTATCTAAGTTGTTTCATTTGAGAAATAGCCGAGCCAATGACGCTTCTATTGTCTGTCTTTTTTGCATGACAATTTGTAGTTTTTTCTACAAAATACTTATTTTTCAGCACCAGTGGGACGCTTCTGTTAACCATACCTCCTGTTTCACTTAATTCACTTCGGTTTCCCACTTCCTCTTACTTTGGAGGTGTTCCCCGTTTTGTACTCTTTTCATTTTTCGGTAAGGTGTGGCCTTAGAACGGTTGACATTTCATACTTCACACGAAATTCTTCCGATGCGTAAACTTTAAAGTAAAGAGGTAAAAGTAAAAGCAACTTTGAAAACTGAAATGTAACAATTCAACAAAAATGAGATAAAAACGATGTGACTATTCATCTTGACATATGTCTCAATTACGATTACCTAACCGGAAGTTTTCTTTGTCTGAGGTTTTGCCCAATTGTAGCATCTTAAGAGCTACGGGCAATTGAATGTACCTCCAAGTCTCATTTTTTCCTCCTACTATACTTGAATTGCTTCCTGCTAAAATTGTAGGCTGACTGCCCAGTTGTAAGTGGTTGGTGCTAAGGCAATCGTTCTTTTACAAAATTTTCTGATTTCGAGACTTTTTGATGGTTAAGCTTATGGCTTAGCTTGGAAAACGACAAGAATAGCAAACAGAAGTTTGGAAAAGCATAAAAGAACAAGGAAACCGAAACTAAAGTTGACTGAAAACTTTTGACATTTTTCACTTTCGAAGAAAAAACTAAATCAGGTTACAGCTCTTTGAATTTGAAGAATAAATCGTGATTGGCACTTTTTCGACAACTCAATTTGGGATCAATGGGATCAAATTAAAGCAATTTCGGATCAATGAGTAAATCTTCAAATTCGCTGCTAAACAAATTTAAATTAAAATCCACTTTCATAACAGGAAGTCGTTCATGTTTTTCGTGACCTTTATACTTTTGCTGTTCGATAGTGGAGTTCGCCTGCCTTTTAACAAAAGAAATGAAATGAATTTGAAAAAAAAATGAAAAGTCAAACCGCGAAAAAATAAGTTTTAGCCTGAACACATTTTAGGATTTTTCCTGAAAAAAAAAACACGAAAAAAATTCATCGCGACCAATATGAGAGTCTGAACTATGGTCATCGACTCTTAATAACTAATACCAACTAATCTAGATACATTTATTTACATATGCAGTTAGTCTACGGCACATATTATGATGTTGTAGATGTTTTTGCAGATGCACAATTTTTTCTTAATATCTCATTTGAGCAAAACCTAATGAATATGTTGACATTTTAAGAAAACTCCGCAGATGCAGAAGACAAACCAATAGCAGACGATTAAATAATATTTGAGCGCATCTCACCCGTTGCTACACACAGCTACGACCATACTTCCAAAGAGAAGAGCGGCCACTGGCTGACATGCCATAGTGAGACCCCACTGGAAGAAGAACGAGTGCAACGCAGACTGGAACCTCCTTCCTACACAAAAGAGCAACATCATCATTCAACTTCTCTTACCAAATAGTTTTTACTTAGCCAGTTTGTTTTCTGAGCCTAACATGGCAAACTCAAAATTACGACATACTTGTGCTGCAGATGTGACGTTTTTGCACAAGTATGTCGTAATTTTTTGTTAGCCAGGTTCAGAAAACAAACTGGCTAAGTATAAACTATTTTGCTAACTAAAGACATTTTAATAGTTTCTTGGCTGCTCAAGTTTACATAATCTAAGCCAGTGTCTAGGGTTTATCTAAGGGGTATCTTTTTGCTATGATGGCCAAATTTACTTCCAGAGCTCCCCCAATACACGAAAAAGATCCTATTATGCCTAAAACAATTTTACATAATGAAAAATGAAGGTCGAAATATACCACGAAAAAACCCTCAACCCCCCCCCCCCTCCCTCTCCCCTCCTCTACTTCCCCCTCCACCTGATCGTAACTACAAAAATACATCTACTTAGAGTATGAAAATTCAGCAATCGACTTACCGATCTGCTCGAACACGCCCACTTCAACAACCACTACTCCCCCTCCACTGCCTTGAGTCTGATTAGTCCCGTCTCCTCCGCCGTCAGAGTTCATCGAGTTCTTAGAGGAGCAGTTTTGCACTGTTGACTGTAACAAGCAACGATTAAACAATTTATCAAATTTGCAAAATCAAACTAATTACACTACATCTCATTTCAGAAACTTTTCTTCAAAACAAGAGAAATATTTACAGCTCAATAAGATCTAATCTACAACTAATAATGAGATTGTTCAAATGAACCAAAGTTTTGACAGCTTAATTGAAATAAATTGAAAAAAAAATTGAAAGATAAATATCAAAAAAAAAATGTTTTCACCTTTGAAATATACTGCGAATGCTGCTGGTGATAATTATAATTAGGCGCAGCCACATATTGGTCTTCGTCGTCTGGCTTCTTGTAGTACAAACAGTGCATATAGGACACCACAATATATATACAAGACACTGTAATGTACAACACTGCAACTACCACCACATATCCAGGGATACCCAGCAGGCGCCAGGGAGGGTTGCTGGAATCTAGAGGGGCTCCTGGATTGGGACCCCGAGGAGGCCCTTTGCATGACTGAGGACAGTCCATGCAGCTGCAGGGTTCACTGTTGTTGTAGCCACGGGCATTGCACTGGAACAGGTCCAAGTCCAACGGATGAATGCCTGAAGCAAAAAGAGATCCTGAATGCAAAATTAATCTAAAACCAGCGCATCACTAAATATGCTTCAGACGAGACTCCGCTCTATTGAAACTTTACAAATATTAACAAAATTGGTTGCTGGCACATACCGTTTCACGTCTACTGTATAACCTACTGAATAGAAAGAATGGAGATGATATGAAGGTCTTGAAACTTTTTATCCTGAGCCATACTTGATTTTTGCACTAATGAAAGTATTTGTTTACATTTTAAAGACCCAATTCTACCTTACCTTTTTCTGCGTATTTTGCCCTCTGATTATCTTCCACAATTTCAAATGTGAACTCTGAGGGCGACCTTTTGTTCTTCTTAGTTCCAATGTAGTTCAGAAACAACTCCGGCGAGCACTTATCTACTGGATTCTCAAAGCACATCTTTGAGATTACCTCTTGAGATGCCCCGATGAACTTCACATGTGCACAGGACCTGCAGCAATTCACAGAACGCAAGTTTGAATCTTTATCAAAATACGATTTTGTGACAAAAATGACCCATTTTTGATATCCAACCTACCAGAATATCCCATTTCAATTTCATAATCAAGACAAGGTAAACATTTCCTCAAAGCAAGTCTAAATCTTAGTCGACTTTTTCTATCTTGTTCTATTCTGCACCGTTTTTGTAGATTGGTCTCGACTTTAAATGAAAAATTCGATTCCGACTGAGTGACTACCTGTACAGATTGTGGGCGTAGTCCCTGCTGAGGTAGATAGTGACTGCATCCACCGATTCACTGTACTCAGGCGGACTATCTTCACTCCACTTGCCATCTAAACCCACTTAAAAATTAAAAAAGAGCAAACACGAGGCTAAGAACCACGAGGTATGCCTGAAGTATCCTGCATTTCTTCCCTAATAACTGTCCCTCTCCTTATGTGAGCTCTACACAATGAAGTCATGGAAAAAGATTCCGAAATTTTTAGTAGTTTTACCTTGCCTTCTACATTGTTGCGTTTTGAATTTGAAATAAAATTAAATTCCATATAGACCAATTTTACAGTCAACAAATTTCGATCCAAGAAACTTTAGAACGAGGACAACTCAACTCCAGAAAAATCTATACAGATTTTAATCATTTTCCGAGGGTGAGGTGGAAAATTTTGACTTCGCTAGTGCTATTTAGGGTGCTCGAAGTTGTGGGTGCGAGGCAAACAATTCGACTAAAAGACCTAAAAGGTCACTATAATATTCTTTAAATCAACCTACGGGCATGTTAAAATTGCATAGATAGGACAGTGAAGCATGCAAAATGAGCTATAAAATTGACATATGACATTTAGAACGAGGACAAAAACAGACAGAATGCAACTTAGTACATTACCGGCGTCACTCCATTTGCTTGATGCCTTCAATTCGCTGCCTTAAAATGTATTCAACATTTAACTCCAACACATGAACAAAATCAACCATTGATAATTGATATCCTTCCTAATCATTTTCTCAGATCCAGGGTTGAGCATTTAGTCGACCTTTTTTTAGGTCAACCGAATTGCTTTTTCGAGCTCTTTCAAGTCGCAGACCCTATTTTGATCCAAATTTCTGCAGTGCAGGCTAATTTTGACCCTGAATCTACTACTAATTTTAACTATTCGCAAGTGTAATAAAAAATTTTAATTGATTTCGTTATTTCTGTTTTTTTTTTTCGATTATTTTGATCCATGGAAGTTTTAAATTCTAGTCTTTTGATATTTCCAGAAGTCTCGTGACTTACTGTAGGGTACAGTGGCAGTGACGTTGGAGAAGGTGGACTGGTCCGGATGGCAGAGGAGATTGCACCAGAGGGACTCGAAGTTCTGCAGACAGGAGGGACACCTCCGGAATAACATTCTCACTGTCGCCATTTGGTCCTAAAATCCTCAGATATATTGAATCTCAGTTCTTCTCGAACAGGCTAATAGCTTTGAGACCGCTTTAGGTTTGCTGGACAAGCAATTCCGTATAACGACTCAGGTTATCTATGCTCACTATGGGGTGATGTCGTTTATGCAAAATTCAACCACAGAGCCAACAGACAGTTGCAAAAGAGTCAATGAACGCAAGAAAATAGAAAAAAAAACTGTTTTTTTAAATAAACTTCAAGAAGTTTATAGTTTTTTTTAATTAACTTCAATTTTCGAAAAAAATATATAATCTTAAAGCTCTTCGACTTTATGATCGACATAAATTTGATAAACTTAACACATGTAGAGAAAACTGAATCATCAATAGAAGATGAAATTAATTCATGTTTTCTTAGCGCCATTTCCGCTTTTGTTAACTGAGCGGGTAATTTGCTTTGCTTTAAGCAAATGAACTTGAATTGATTTCAAAAATTGCACATATACCGAGGAGGGGGGGGCTGCGGATTTTTAAAAAATTTCAACATTAGATTGACCAAAAATTTTGTCGAAATTTGTTCTAGGTCGACCAAATTGATTTTTTGAGCTCTCCAAAATCACTATAAAGACCCAATTTGGGCAAAGCTTTTCTGCGCCGCAGACAAATTTTTGAAGAAACAGGCCAAAAAAGCGTTTTAGGCACTTTTTGGAAATTTTTTAATCAAAAACTCGCGCGTTTTGGCGCGCGCTCCCTCTTAAAATTAGTATGCAATGGCGCCAAATTATACGGGTCAGTCAGCCAAAAATGGATATCTCAAAATTGTACAGAGGGGGGACAAAGAGGGGGAGAGATAGCTCAATAGGTACTCGAGACATGTTTATAACCACTTGAAAATAGTTTGCATGATATGAATTCATGAAAGAGATTCTCCAACGAATTTTGAACAAAAAATTTTTCAATATCAAAGCTCAAAATTTAAATTCAGTGATGAAAAAAGAATCAATAAAACTGAGGCACTTAAAGCGACTTTTTTCTGACCTAAATGGAAAAAAACTATTGCGTACAATATTAAAATGCCGAGGATAACAGTTTTTGGTATTCAGACACAAGGCTAGAGCACCGACCCTGATAACTCGATTTCCGAATGGTCGCCCAAACAAAATTTGCCAACATTTTTTTTTCAAATTTCGATTTTTTTCCTTTTCAACATTTTTCTCGATACTCATATAATGAACTTCAGTCGGTCAATTGATTTCGTGCTATGAACACATCAAATATCTACTTGCGTGTGTTGAGTCTTTTTGCAGCGTCTTAGTTTTTGCTTGGGAGAAGATAGCTCAATTGGTCATTACGGGGGAGGAGGGGTGGGGGGTTAAAATACTAATTCAGAGATGTGAACGCAAAAAACCTCAGCAGTGAAACATTAAACGCTCGAACAGTGTATTGATGCTCAAACCCATGAAATATTTTGAGTCAAATTATGTCACGGATTTGAGTCAGGAGCTAATTCGAAGCTACTAGAAATGCCACAAACGCTGAGTCATTACATTGATTTCAGAATTTAATAGTCACTCCGGGTCACATGTTGGAATTTCCATCTTTGTTTTGTCTATTTCTCTGTTATGACATGCTGGTTTTCTTTCTTCCGCCCCCTTTTGTGTACCCGATTAGAATTTTATCAGGTTCCATTTACTTTGGGATTTGTTGTGCTCTAGTGCATTGCAGTCTTCCAGCGCTACTTCTATCTTTTCATCATCGCTCAAGGCCGGGACCTCGGTACCATCGTTTTTTTTCTTTGGTGCTTTTCTCGTGGAACTCACATGTGGTTTCCGAAACTAAGTAACCCAGTGCTTCCATATCCTAGGGTAGGCTTCAGTGTTGAACAGTGCGGCTTCAGGTTCTCGAAGTTGGCTGCCCATCCCGGGCTCAAGCCCAATAATTTGTTGTGATAAACTTATTAAGACAAGCCTAATTGTTGTGATAAACTTATTAAATAGGGATGAGCCCGCGAGGCATGGTTGGTGAAAGCTAATCGACAACTTTACTGATTGATTCAGTTTCCACTCTCCAAACATTGTGATAACCATTGGTTGACACTCCCATCCAAGTCCACGGTATTTTGAGTCAGTTTTGGTGCCTCTAGATGTCTGGCACAAGCGACCCGTGGAAGAAAATTCCACCTGATTTACGGGAACGAACAGCGACCAGGGTACTGGACGCAAACGACCCGCAGATCCTGGTCGAGTGGAAGCATGGCAACCAACAATGGTCTTCTCTTCGCCACGTTCGCGTGCAAGACGATGGGCGCGTGTTCTGGCGGAACAATCAGCGACCAACGGGTTTGCTAGTGGAGCGAGCTCCAGTTCAGTCTCATAGCAGCTTTACCTAAGGCATGGAGGACCTCACGATAGACGTTCAACAAGCCATCCCGCACACTAGCCTCACCCATTACATGGACGCTCTCAATATAGACTCACCGCCAAGCTACGGTTTGCTTTCAAATTCTATTTCTGTCAAAGCTAATCTTTCTAATGTTGTTTCTAATGTTGATTTTAACGGTGCTTCTCCTTCTGTTGATTTTAACGGTGCTTCTCCTTCTGCTATTGAACCCCGCATGGAGTGCCCCGTCTGTCTGTTGCAGGTAGGTGTTTGTGCTTCGGGGTTGGTCAAATCCCACAAGCATCAGGGTTCGAAGTGCGATGGCTCCGGTCACAGACCCCCGAATCTTGCAACCAAGCTGCCCCTTCCTTCCTTGGCAGACATAGAGAAGTTTTCGATCCCAACAAGAAAGCACGTTCCTGTTAGCTGTCGCAACCTGTGGGCCAGAGTAGTCTCTTCGACTTACGCAAAAGTGAAGAACAATCCTTCGGTTACCGACAACTGGATTGAGTTGTTTATCCTCAGCCAGTGTGTTTTGCGTTCTCCTCCCCGCGGAGGGTCTAAGCATCTGCGATACGAAGAAAACAATGTTCAGTCCAGGTTGAACAGGTGGCTTAACGGCGAGGCTACCCAGTTATGGTTTGAAGCCACTTGTTCCGTCAAGCCTTTCGTCATTAAGCCCCTCCCATCCGGGGAAGTCGATGTTAAACGCGCTAGGCAACTTGGGCATGAAGGAAGTTACCGTAAAACCATTGCCGCGCTCTGCCCAGAGAGTTTGTGCTTTGATGACGCGGCTTTATCGGTCCTGCAAGAAAAACATCCTCCTGCAGTCACTGCCGTGATGTCTCCCGAGCCTCCTCCAGATCTTATCCCGTGCAGCATTTCCCGTGACATATTGATCAACTGTGTTAAGAGTTTTCTAAAAGACTCTGCTGCAGGTGTCTCCAAATTTTATGCCACACACTCGTCTAATGCTTTTCTTTGCCCTTCACCCGCTTACGGCGGTCAGATCATCTCTGCTGTTCTCGACGTTGTCAATCTTCTTGCTCGTGGTGAGGCTCCTACCTCCCTTGCTCCCTACTTGTGCAGAGCCAGTCTTCTTGCGCTGAAGGAAAAAGATGGTGGCATAAGACCCATAGTAGTTGGTGAGATCTTGCGCAGACTTGTTGCCAAGTGACTTTGTCTTTCTAGCCAGAAAGCCGCCTCTTAGCTCGCTCCTCTTCAGGTCGGAGTGGGCGTTCCTGGTGGCTGTCAAGCCGTTTCTCACACGCTGAACGGGCTCGTTGCTTCCGTGGGTGACACTACTTCTTTGGCTATTCTCCAGGTCGATCTGAAAAACGCCTTTAACACCCTCGACCGGTCCTCTATCTTCGGCAGGTTGCCGACCAGTTTCCAAAGCTTCTCTGGTGGGTCGAGTTCTACTACAGCCAACCATCCTGGCTGAAATTCCCTTAAGTTATCCGAGTGTGGCGTCCAGCAAGTTGACCCACTGCTCCTCTCTTGTTTGCCATTACTATTCATCCCATCATTGTAGCTCTTAAGAACAAATTTCCTGATCTCGCCTGTAACGTCTGGTACCTTGACGATGGTTCCCTAGTCGGCGATGTTAATCTTCTTGCTCAGGTTTTTCCGCATTTGGTTACGTCTATGGGAGGTCGGCTTGGAGGTCAGCATTGAGAAGTGTGAAGCTCGTCTCCCAACCCCAACCTGGATTTTAGTGCTCTTCCTAAAGCCATTACCGTTCGGGGCAGTGGTTTGAAGAACCTGGGCGCTGCCATTTCGACTTACGACGACTTTATCCAAGCCTTGTTCCTGAAAAGAGTAGAAAAGTGCGAAAACCTTATAGATTCCATCCGTCTCTTGGAAGATCCTCAGTTGGAATTACATCTTTTGAGAAGCTGCGCAGCTCTTCCCAAAATCACATTCAGCATACGGACTTGCGATCCCTTCTCCATTAGCACCTGTCTAGATCAGTTTGACAATGCCGTTCACTTATGTCTCGAGTACATTACTGGTTCAGCCCTGCTTCCGTCTCAACGCCTGCAGTGTTCACTGCCTGTGGCTAAAGGTGGCCTCGGGCTTCCAATTTCTTCTTCGATCGCCCCAGTGGCCTTCCTCGGGTGCTACATTGACATCAAATATCTCTCTGACCGGATCTTTCACAACACCAAAGGTGACCTCCACCGTGTTGAATTGTTCGTCCTCCCTCGAGTTTCTCAGTGACAACGCTGACATTCTTTTAATGGCACCCAAAGCCAAATGAAACTCAAGCCTACTTGATTCCAAGTCTTGGTCCGAGCTCACGTCATCCGCCTCTACGCCCAAGACAGAGTCAGACTGCTCTCCTGTTCGCTCTCCAACAGTGGTGGCTGGCTTTCGGCAGTCCATCTGAAGGCGCTAGGGTTAATCCTTCCGGCAGCCGAGTTTCGGTTTGCAGTTTGCTATCGACTCTCGGAATTCCCCTACTCAACAGCGAGTCTACGTGCCCGAAACGTTCCAGGACTCTAGATACGTTTGGCGATCACGCCCTCGCTTGCGCAGCCGACGGAGACCGCATATCGCGCCATGACAGACTGCGCGATGTCGTTTTCAACAGCGCCGCTAAGGCAGCTCTCTCCCCCGTTTTAGAAAAAGCCAATCTCACTTCTTCTCGCTCTCGCCCGGTAGGGATTTATCTCCCCTGTTGGTCCCGAGGTCGTCCAGCCGCTCTGGACATGACCGTCATTAGTTCCCTGCAGTCATCTACTTTGCAAAGTGCCGGAACTAGTGCCGGTCACGCCCTCGAAGTATCCGACGAGCGAAAGTTCACAAAGCACATTTCCGCGTGCGAAGAAGCTGGTATCTCGTTTGTGCCCCTCTCTGTCGATGCCCTTGGCGGGTGGTCGCCCATTGCCGCTAAAACCATTCATCGCATTGCTTCGATGGCAGCAGCGCGCTCTGCCTGTGCCGACCCCGGGCAAGCTGCTTGCTATCTTATGCAACAGCTGTCAGTTGTCCTGCAAAAAGGGAACTCCACCCTCCTCCTGTCCCGGTACTGCTCATGAGTGTTTTTTCTGTTCTATACAAATCTGGTAACGTTTTTCTGTGTATCTGGCGTCATTGTAAATTTGTTTCTATTATTTTGTATGTATGGCATTTTATAATCATGCGGGTAAACGCCAAGCTCCTGAATTTACCTATTAGCACAAGAAGCTAACTTGTTATGTAATTCGATCTACTTACCTGGGATCTAAGTCACAATGGGTTTCACAATTTCGCGACACTCTATCTCAATTGAGCGTTTATCTTACTTCTTTAGAAGCTTAATTGTACTTTTTGGTGATATCGCGCTTTGTAACCTCCAGACTTTCTTACCTACGAATAAGTCATGCCTCCTATGATCGTAATTGATTTTCGAGCAGAAAGGTTTTAGCAGTAAGCTTTTCCGTCCCCCTCCTCTCCTTTCGGGAAACACAAAAAAAAGCCTATTTTTCTTTTAAGCAACGCGATACAATATTACAAAGCGAAACCCATAAGGCAAAACGAAAAAAAACGAAGTTAAAATATATAAAATCAGTGCTGATAAATTTAGAAATAACAGAAGACTTTTAATTAGAGTAAAAGTTTCTTATTAGTCCAAGCTGGAAAAATTAAACAAAAAAGTTGAACAATTAAATGAAGAAGTTTCAACGTTGGAATTTTTTGATTTCGTAAAACCAACCTTGATTGAATATAATAAATTTTTGATACCTTCAACTGCAGTAGCTGTGTGGTATCGCAGCAGATCTCTGGGCTCCGAGATTTTGTCAGATGCGGACAAACTGAATTCAAAAAATAGAACGCTTCAGAGTCTTCTTCGTTTTCCACTTCGAAAACGAAAGGCTCCGAGTTGGAAACACAAGCCTGCAAGAAATCACCCTGACCGCCTTCATTGCAAGCACTTTTGGTAGCACATCGACTTTTTTCGTGTACTCTAGTTGATAAAACCTAAAGCAAAAACTCTCAGGATTCAACCTAAATAACATCTTCACACTATTTCACTTGTTTGTTTACTTACAGACATCCAAAAAATTTGAGCCAAAATAATTGCAACGAACGTCCATCTTGGAGCTAATGACATATTGGGATGAATGCAGAGACAATTTGTCCAAGCATGGATCTGAAAAAAGTCCGAAAGGAATTCTAACAAACAGAGATATGAACAACATCTTTGTTTTCGCAACATTAGCCCGGAAAGTACATAACGACGAAAAGTAAAACTTAACCTTAAACGATTTTCATCTTTGATAAGCTCGTATTTTAGTTAAATTTTATTGACTTACAACTATTTTAAACAAACTCTCGAGTCAATAACGAATACGATAAGCTCACCAAGAAGCAGAAAAAAACTGAGCTTAAAACAGAACGCTTCAAAGTCTTCTTCATTTTTTACGTCGAACACAAATGGTAATCAGGAGGTCAAAAGTATCATAGTAACCGATGTTACAGTCAGGAGTCCCTTCATCACGTATTCCAGTCAAAATCCTTGGAATTTTCTAGATATGGAAGTCATAATGATAAAAGAAGTTGACAATTGTTGATGTCTTTACAATTAATCGATACGGGTTACATTTCTTCAATAAGAACACGCAACTCGACACGAGAAAAAAATAATATTTTAGAGTTACAAATAAAGAATTTCGTCAAAAGTTATTTTGTCATTTATTGTTCCGAGCACGTAAGCGGCGTTCGCAATCTGAATTGCCAGAGAGATTCTCTGTTTTAAAAAGCTGCCTGCTCTGGGTTCCTCAGTGCATCTGCTTAGGTTCTTAAAAAATTGCTTAAAAAAACAGTGCTGGGGCCGGCCGCGCCCTGAGTCTCAAAAGCTAGTGGTTGAAAAAGATACCTATCATCTTCTAGATCTTTATACTTCACATTTTTTCGCTCTTCCGCTTCAGCGGCAGTCGTACCAGGGTTACAAAAAGAGCCGGCACTAATCTTACTAGAAGCTATGGCGTCTACCACCGTTACATCCCACAAGAGCTGCTACCAGCAGCCCATGGAACGAGCGTCAAACCGTCTGGTCGGTTCTGATCGGTACTGTAGAAGTCTCGTGGTTCTAAAACAGACGGAATGTCAGTAGAAGATAAACTCTGCTTTAAAATGGCATTCAGTGTTGCATGCCTAGAGAATCTCCCTGCACATTTGAGGCAAGAAAGACGACGCCAACCATCTTCGGTAACGTCTTTTTTGCACATGCATTTATTCCGTACGCATATTTTGAGCCTAATCGAAGTCCTATCGCAATTCTGAAATGTTGGTTCCACAGTTTTAACCATAAATTTTTGCGCGGTATGACGTTAAACCATTGGAAGCCGAATCTATCTTGGAATGCGTTGAATCTTTTGTCACGCTCAATGATTCCGGTCGTAAAATTAAAAATGCAATTTCGCTGTCAAAAATGGTTCTGTTCATTTTTTTTTGATTTCATAATCCGGATGTGACATTCGATCAGATTGGACAAAAATGCAGATTCGGCAACTTCGAATTATTAGCAGCTAAATATCCGATTTAGCAGTTTTGGAAGAGATCCAGAATTAACAACAATGAGAATACAATAGTTGATACAATACAATCAACAACAATAGTTGCAACGACGACAACAATAAGAATTGCGACATAAAAACAACAACGAATAGCAGAAATAGCGAGATCGTTCCGAGTTGCAACGATTGTTTCGCTACAATCATTGCAAGGCCGTTCACAACAACGGTGAAGGGTAGAAAAATAGCCTTCCGGAAAGAAGATAAGGGTGTTATTTCCCCGGATTCAGGAATCCGGAGGGGTCTCGGGACTGGAACTTATATCATTTTATATAAACTTTTAGCTTCCATATAATGTCCTGAATTGAATTTATTTAAAATCTGAATTCATTTTCCGACGATGAGAAGCTAGGAGTTAGGGAAAAGGGTTGATCCATCTTCGATGGAGATGATGATTTTCATCTACTGAACAAAACATATATCGAAGCACGGCAGAATGTACAGTGTGTATCAGCTGGACATTGGGGCAGGAGCTTTCAAGCGAGCTTCCGTGACTAATCGGAATGCAGTGACCCCCGCTGTAAAGAGAATTTCCAGGACAAGTAACGTAATGGAAGGGAAAACGAAGAGATGTTGAAGGAAGATTTGGAGAGAAACGTGACGTTGTGCCTTCACAATAGCTTTTTCAGAAACCGAGAATCTAACGTAGATCCCCTACCTTGTTGTAAGCAAAGGGTAGAAGAGCAGAAGTGTTGGAGGACTGCTTCCAACAGCGTCAGAATAACTAACGATGTGTTGCAAGACACAGAAACTGTAAGTGCAGAGTCAATGTCACAAGAGGAGGAGATGGAGCATTGACAAATGGCTGGAAGACAAGATGCAAAAAGAAACGAAATTAAAAGAATTTAGAAGTTTTAGAACTTCTAAACGACGAAAAAGAAGAAACAAAGAAGTGACAAAAGAGAAGAATTTAAAACTCAGAATTGTTTTTATGTGTGTGACAAAAACTCAATTGAGAAACTAAGCAAGCAAGTTGTAATTGAAAACTGAAAGAAAACATTTAGTTGAGTTTTGAGCATTAAAGAATTTGTTGCATTTATAAATTTGTATTTTGATTTTAGTTAGTGGCTTTAGAGACACTTACTTTTTATTTAGAAAGGCTTGAGTAAAGAGTATATTTAAATATTCCAGCCTGCATGACTGTTTTTATTCAACTAGGAAAACTGATCACTTTGTGGTGACATGAAAAGCTTAGGTAATCTCTTGAAGAGGGAGATTGTTTCATTGTTCTTTCTAACCACAGAGTTCCTTAATTTTAATATTCAGGACCAATAACAACTAAAATTTCCGAAGGGAAGAAGCATAGTATGATAATTTTAGCTTGTTGGTTGGCAGGGCTGTCCTGCAAACTAACACCTCTTTTTAAAACCTAGGAGAAAAATGCGAGATTCAATAGGGACATTGACCGGGCTGTCCGGGGAGTATGTGACATTCGACCAGAATGGACGAAAATGCAGATTCGGCAATTTTGAATTATTAGCAGCTAACCTTCTGAATTAGCAGTTTTGAAGGATTAACAGTGTTATTGGAACGATTAGTGAAACTGTGAAGGCTGGAATATTCTGGTACTTCAAATTTTTAAAATTTTGAAGTATGACGTCATATTTCTGAGAAACGTCAAAATGGGCAATTTTGGAAGAAATCCAGAATTAAAACACAACAGCAATAGTTGCAACGGCGACAACAAGGAGAATTGCAATAGAAAAACAACAGAAAAATAGCAGAATTAGCAGAGACCGTTCCGAGTTGCAACGATTGTGTCGCTACAACCGTTGCAAGGCCGTTCACAAAATCGGTGAAGGGTAGAAAAACATCCTTCCGGAAAAAAGATAAGGGTGTTATTTCCCCGGATTCAGGAATCCGGAAGGGTCTCGGGACTGGAGCTTATATCATTTTATATAAACTTTTAGCTTCCCTATTATGTCCTGAATTGAATTTATTTAACATCTGAATTCATTTTCCGACGATGAGAAGCAAGGAGTTAGGGGAAGGGAAAGGGTTGATCCATCTTCGATGGAGATGATGATTTTCATCTACTGAACAAAAACAATAGTAATATAACAAACAGTAGTAACCCTGTTTTTAGGAGTGACCTCGTCGATATGTGCTTCCGGGCGAATGTTACAGGAGCCATTTCAATTTTTCCAAACTCAAACCACCGGTTAAGCGCATCATCTTAGGTTCCATCCAAATGCTCCAAACCAAAGATTTAACTTAAGGCAAATTACACTCCCACTGCTGAGGCTAAGAAAGCGAGTAAAGCTAATAGACGAGCGGAAGAAACGTCCTAGCCACCTTTGGCTGCCAGAAGAACTGCTTGCAAAAACTGGTTATCACCCAGTTTCATATTAGTGAACTTGCATAACGAATTTCTTAGTAATTTGTTGTGGCGTTCCAAAAATCCAAAAAAAACAATTAGCAAAAAACAAGGGCTCGTACGCAAAAAGTATAGGAGTTTTGGCATGTTAAAGCAATTTTTCAGGAGGTAAAAACCATAATGGGCAACAAGTTTGTCAATGAAATCCGAGACTTTGTGTGAAGCTCCTTCAATTTTTTTGTCGAGCAATTCTTTCCGACAAAAGAAATTTTTTAGGCGTTAAGCTTATCGCCCTCATAAAGATAGACGGAGAGTTGAGACTTCAAAAAAAATGAATTACTCGAATTCAAAATTCCTCTCCATTTTCAAAGGTCGGAACACAATTTATATCAATAAACTCAACTCAATTCAACTTGCAATTAAATATACGTCAAACAAAATGTTAGCCCAGTTTTAAATCATTTTCGATTCAACACACAATAGCATGACAAGCTAGAAGATAGATAATTAGACTAAAGCTGCTAAGTGGAACATTTAGATCTACCAAATGTTTCTCTATGTCTTGAAAAAATTCAATTTCAAAACACGTCAAACGAGACAACGCAACGTTAAATTAGCATCAGAAGAAACTTTAAGAAGCATAACAGCGCCAAAATAACTTGAGCAGATCAAAGTTTGATCTCTCCTCAATACATATACACCGAAAAGAAAATTTTTTTTTTTTTAATTTTGTGGCATATTTTTTGAAATTGGGTTAGAATTGAGTTTTACTGTGTACTCGTAGTTGATCCCACAAAATTAAGTTTGAAATTCTCAGTGTTCAAGCTCAGGCCGTAAAACTTTTACAATTTCAGAACGTTTTTAAAGTCACGGAGTATTACCTCATAGTTGTCAGCTATATTTCCATCATCTAAATACCAGATGCTAACTTTCGCCTCCATCTAAATACCAGTAAGTTATCTTTTGTTTAATGTCTGAATTTCCGCAAAAAGGGGTGGGGCTTCAAGTTCACCTTGCTGAGTTCCATCTTCTGATATTATGACAGAACTTCCGTAAAAAAAGGTTGCTAGGTTTACTATACGCGCAATGGGTCTCATTATACAATTCGGGGCGATTTGAAAAAAAATATTCAGCATTGTTTCTCTATTTAGTCTAATTTTAAAAGAACAGTGCTTTTTGGATTGTCGTCGCGTTCAAATAGCTTTCCAAACGAGTGTGCAATTATTTCTGCTCCTCTTTTGTTACCGCATCCTACCTGTACGTTTCCAAAAAGACTTTGTCGCTCGGAGAGGGCCTTGCTTCCAGCGCATTTAGACGAGATACGTCTCAGCGTGATGCGGCTCAACCCTTCGTCTATCCTTATGAGGGCGATAAGCTTAACGCCTAAAATGTTCTTTGGGGTTCGGGTATTTTGCCATCTCCAATGAAGTTTATCAGCTTAGTAAGCGATTTCAGAAAACGGAGTCCTGCACTGCCATTCGATTTACTAACAAGATCTTTGATAATTTGAGGAACTATTTATCAGGACCTGCTGCTGATCCGCGTGGAAAGGACCTTATTGCTTTGTATGGGTCAATTTTGGTTACGAAAAACGATCTAAGTTTTCTGGATTTGGAGCTGCAAACTTGGCTGGCTGAGGGTGCTTAGACAACAATTTTTGATAATTATCAGTTGAAAAAGGAGCTATTTTGACATCCGAAGCAGGAAGCCTTATCCCTCTTTTTATATTTCCTTCATCGAGCTTATACATATTAGCTTTATTCTCTGCTCGAGGTCACTCAGAGGCGGGCTTGAGTTTTGGGGATGGGGTGTTGGAAGTGACATGTCATGTGCTCGAATTTTTCAATTTATCAAAGAGCTCATGCTTGTGGTCTGTTTGCCTCTACTTCTTTTTGGCCGCTCCAAAAAAAAAACAAGAACGAGTTTTAAAAAATTAGCCATTTTGTAACATTTTCTACATTGTAGAAAATATCGTTTATTTTGTACGACAGACTTTCCACCAAGGGAACACGCAAGTCTTTTTGTTTTCTCTTGAGTACTCGGACATTTAAATTAACTGTATTAACATGATTGTCTAGCACTAGATCATTACAAATAGTTGTTTTGTTAACAGATTTTACATCAAGGCAGGAAGGATTTTAAAACCATTGGGTTTTCTTTCAGTCGCTAAGAGAAACATTTACACAACTGATATGATACCAACTAGAATAACAATTACATCCAATCCAATTTATCAGTCCTGAAGGTTTCAAGCAATCTTTGCTTGTACACTTTTTGTTGTTTTTCCTCATCTTGACGCAAGGGTTAAAAAAAGATTTTGACCGGACTTCAGGGGACTGAACTAACCCATGATATGCTGTTAGTGGGAATTTTATAAGTCAGTAAATGAAAAACATAAAAGACAATTAAATTATTTTAAATTTTAAAATCGAACTACAAAAGTCAGAAACGAAGAACAACGTCACCCGAGCTGAGTAGTTCCAGCGGTGCATCACCAGACTCTTCAAGCCAGTTCAACTTTCCTCCATCCCACAGAAAGCCACCTGACAGACCTGTCTCTAAAATCCCCCAGAGGGCGCTCCACAAACAGGCACAAACATCAAACATAAAAAATCTGTATATTTAATTTTATCACAACAATTAGGCTAAAAAGTGGTTCTTTAAAATTCAAGACTTTTAGAACAAAACGAAAATCCTAGCGGCAAGTTCCCTGTTTCATGCTTTAAACACAATTACTATGAAACTATTTTTATAATAAAAAAGATTATTATTTGTGTTTGAGCACCTTTCACACAGAAGGCAAAAAAGTGCAGTATAGCTTAAATTGGACGAAACAACTCAACTAAAAAATAAATTTTTCAGTTCTTCCTGAAAATGGAATGCAAAGAAACTTTTTTCAGAACAGCAAGAAGGTTTTTCTAGAGTTTCGGAGAACAGCAGTAAGGTTTTTCCAGAAGTACAGCTAGTCTCAGCGATACTTTGAGAGTGGTCTGGGGGTATGAAAGTCTGTACAATGGTAACTACGCGAAATTGACAGATTTACAGAAACAAACAGATCTAGTATGTGAGAGGGAACGAAGTCCTATTAGACAATTTTGTGCAATAGAATCAAGATTTGAACTTTATTCTGGACAAAACAGGCAACAAGTGGAGCTCTTTTATAACATGGGTAATATGCGATTGACGTGATAAACTGCACAAAACTGGGGCAGCGCGGTTTTGGAGGCTGTAGTTTCTGAAGAAGAAACCCAGGAAGTGAAAAATAGAGTGAGTTGCAATAATCAAGTCGTGAAACTTAGAGCGCGAAACTTAAGAAATTTTTATCAGACATTATCTGATACACTCAAGATTTGTTACAGCTAATTGAGAGGAAAATTCGGTCTGATCAAGGTGTCCTTTGCTTAAGGTTTTGAGCAGCAAGCTGTATGTTTATCAATGGTGGCAGCTCACTAGACAACGCTGTCAAAGCCCTTCCCAGGAAGACTCAGAAAACGCTCGTAGGATTCTGC
Source organism: Symsagittifera roscoffensis (assembly GCF_963678635.1). NCBI lineage: Eukaryota > Metazoa > Xenacoelomorpha > Acoela > Convolutidae > Symsagittifera > Symsagittifera roscoffensis. The sequence goes on along the minus strand of NC_087069.1, from coordinate 33,708,295 downwards.
TATTCCGTATGAGGACTTAGTCTAAATACGAGTACTGCCAATCCCCCATCAGAAACTCGAAAGCCTTCATTGAACAAACGGGCACGTCGGAAGAAAACCTCAGCTGATTTTGTGCACGAGTTTATCAACAACAGCTTGAAGCCCACCGCACGAATATCCTCAAAAGGTGTACCCCTGAAACTTTCGTTCAGATCATCACAAAATTTTGTCCTCGAATCAATGCAATTGTCTACAACCAGCGCATAGAAACACCCAATATTCTTACTAAACTACGTTCTACAAGTTCTAGATGTTCGAAAGAATATTCGTCCGCTGCCACTGAAAACGAACGCGCTGATAACAGAAGAATTACTCTCTGTACTCCCTTCTAAACAATTGAAAAGTTTCATGCTATGACTGTGTGTTACAATTCAAACGACTGTGTGTTACAGTCTGTTTGAACTCTCATGGAGATAGACTTTTAGCAATGCAATCTTACTATGCTAATTTGAAATCATCTTTTTAACTGAAACATGGCTTGTGCCAGAAATATTCACTCTTGAGGAACGACCGCAAAACAACCAAGACAAAGGCAACTAAACAAGGTGGAGTATTGCTTGCGGTGAAATAGGGCATACTCTTTATTAAATTGAAACTTGAATTTTCAGACTGCCTAATTGCTCAAATTCAGACTCCAAACCCATGCCTCCTCTGCTGTCTATGTTCATGACTTTTTTCGTAAGATTGAACCATCTTTCCTCTAGTCTTAAATGCCCGGTTTTTCTTGTAACCCGAGACACTAATTTCGATGCCACTACTTGGTCAATCCTGCAATCAACTGATCCGAATGAGCAAATAAAACTCGACTTGATGACTGATTTCAACTATAAACGACACATTCTGACATCAAATGACAAACTGGATGTCGCGCTGTTTTACCAACCCGATCTAATTCTGGATACAACGGTTGAGCTGCAACTCAATGCCCTATTTTGCCAACAAGAGAAAAATTTATCAGACCACAATTCTTTTCAAATTACGCTATACACCGTGGCAATGGTATCAGAAACCAACCAAATTTGCGACCAGGCTTTTCTAAAATTCTTGATTTTTCGTTAATACTGGGAAAAAGTTGAGAATGAAAATGAAAATAAACCTTTTAAACCATATTGCTACACTAATATTGATCATTTAGTCAAATCATTCTACAGATGGCTAGTCAAAACCATGCCAAAAACAAATCACAGAAGATCTCTACCACCCTGCATAACACCATCAAGCTCAAACCTGATAGAAAGACTAAATACCTTAAGAAAACGCATAGAAAAACAACCCACCATGGCTAGGATGACAAAGCTCAAAATAATGGAAAAACTTGTAAAAAAAACTTAATTGACGAAAATCAAACTGCTTTTGAAGCCGTTATTTTTGAGGGTAGAAACTTAGCCAATCTACAAAAATATGTCAGGAGTACCCGTACGACAGAGGAACTGCCACCAGCTTTATACTGGGACGACAAAAACTGCCTATATCGACAAAGATATTGCAAATCTATTCTATTCAACCAGTACTTTCAAAGCGAGTACAATAAACCAAATGAAAAAACTTGCATAATGAATCAAAACAATTTTAGCGTCATTGAAAGAATTTGTTTCACGGAAATAGAAATCAAAAGAGCTATAGTGAACCTAAAATTGAATAATGCTATGAGGCCCAATAAACTTGGAAACCATATACTGATTAAACTGGCAAACGGACTCAAGAAGTCTTTACACCTTCTTTTCAATACAATTGCAAACAAGTCAACTTATCCTATCATGTGGAAACGTAGCGAGATATGTGCAATATACAACAAAGATGACAAGCAATCGGTAATTAGTTATCGGCCAATAAGTCTACTCTTCTCAGTCTACAAACTAATAAAAAAATTCATTTTCGATAAAATGTCAACTCAGATTTTCAAACAACTAGACGAAAGCCAGTTTGGTTTTCGACCAAAAAGACTGACAAAATTTCAAAGGTTGAAATATCTAGATGGTGTCCATAGCCTCTTAGTAGATTTTGAAGAAAGTCCTATTTTTGCGGTATACGCTGATTTTGAGAAAGCCTTTGACAAGGTAGAACATAGTCTTCTGTTCACTAAATTATCATCTTTTGCGATTGATGATATTATGATAGAGTTTTTTGAAAGCTATCTGCAGAATCGCAAGCAGAGAGTTCGAACCAGAAATCAGCTCAGTAATTGGCTTGATGCTACTAGCGGAATTCCACAAAATCTGTTTGGAACTTGTTACTTTTTCTTTGCTTCATGATTGATCTACCGAGTAGCTTAAATCCAATTGCTTCGGCTATGCGGACGAATTCAAGCTGATATAAAAAAAATAAAAAAATCTATAAACTAACAAGAATCTTTTCAGTAAATGGTGCTGTGAGTTTAAACATGAGTTTAAAACTATCGAAATGTCACATCTTGATCTTCAAATCAGATTGTTAATCGCATAAACTTCATATAGGTGAATACGAGTTTTCGGAGCCTGATACCGGTTAAGATCTAGGAACTTTTGTATCCAAAAACCTCACGTGGACTGCAATTTTTGGACATTTTGGAGTGTCAAAATCCATAGGAACACTTTTCCAAATCAAGCGAAAGTTGTCAAAATTGTCATCAGTATCATCAAAACTAAATGCATACTGTGGATACTTTGTACCAATTATATCATACAAATCTGATGTGGAAAGCCAAGCAAAACAGATCTAGTATGCACTGAAGATATACAAAAGAAAGCTACCAGATGGAAACTAAACTCCTCGGCTATGCCTTATAATCAAACACTTGAAAAAATTCGATTATTACCTCTTTCACTAAATCAAGAAAAGCACGAGCTCCTTTTCTTCCACAAAGTTGCTTATATCAACTACAATTGTTATGTGTACGATCACGATATGCCCTGCACTAAAAGTTCCTTCGAGACCCGACCAGTATCCAGAAACACGTTTCTTATCTCAAAGCTGAAAGAACAAAAGAGCAAGAGCAATTTTTTCTACTGGTTATCTTTTCTGGTAATCAAAATGCTAGCTGTCTTGCATCCGACCTGATAACGATGGATTACAAAAGATTGCAAGAAAAAGTGTCTGAAATATACTGGTATGAAAATTTCACTGAGGGCGTTTTTTGTACTTGGCGAATCAACTGTGCTTGCAACTGAAGTTTAAACTCGAAAATTTTTGCTCCAGCTAAAATGTTAAACCTGGGAACTTGATTTAGCTCTCGAATTTTATTAATAATTTCTGTTTTATTATCAATTTATTATTTTTTGACTGGATTAAACCTAAATCACTACGCCAAAAAACAGTTGAATCCGATATTCGATCGAGCAAACTTTGAACCATAGAAGAGGTTTTGTAATTTATAAGCACACTATCAATAAATTTTAACAAAATATTGATCGAATCACAGTGTTAAACAATCGAAACATTTTCCAAAAACTTCTCGGGGCATGCTGCCTTGTAATTCAAGTTATAAAACACGTCATTTGACGGACTCAGCATTACAGATCGTTAGTGAAGCCATACGTAAACTGCACCAATTTGTGGTGCGTGAGCTGCACACCCTTATATTATCTGGAGAATCAGAGGCACTTTGCCAGAGTTGCTGACAAAAGGTAGAGGAAAACCTAAATTACGCAAGAAGCATAGAGTACTTTTTTGATGAAATTAGAAAAACGCATGAAATTTTGGTTCAACTATAAAAGAATTTGATGAAAGTAGACATCGTTTTATCAAAAAGAAATAATAAAAATGGCTGCCAGCAGTAGTTTTCATTTAAGTCATAAAATCAGCCTAATCACTGGAACAAAAAAAAACTAGAATGAACGCTAAAATGTCAAATTTCCAGAAAAAACCGCTAAGAAAGAGTGACACTTCGATAAAAACGTTGGATGATACTCAACTGCCACTTTTTCTGGAAGAGTTTCTCTCGAATGGCTCAAAACATCTGACTGGGGTTAAGTTAGTTTAATGAAACGCCTTTCCTAGCCGATACTGAAAAATTAAAAAAAAAACCTGCGTGAGAATTGAACAGAGGGTAAACAACTATGTGAATTAGAAGCCCCGACAAAGTGGTTTGCACGAAACGTCAATGAAACATCCGCTGATTGTACACTTTCAAGAGTGCCGAAAAATTGAACGAAAAAGGTATTTTGCCAAAGCTTATGATAAAAGCATTCGTTTTTTTGTTTTGAAAAGACAAATTGAAGACGAAAAAAATTGGAAAAGACACTGCTAGTTTGATCTTGAAAGTAGAAAAAGATATCAAAAAACCACTACTCGAAAAAAACGTGAATTTATAAGTGATAAAGTTTATTAAAACCTCAGAACTACCGATAATCAGCCCGCTAAGTTATACGGTTTGACTAAATAACATAAGCATGAAACAACACAGCTGTTGAATGTGAGAAATGTGAAAATTGATTTCATGCTAAGAAGGAAACAATCAGTTAAGAAACATACCAAAAAATGGGTAATATACTATGGTATTTTGACTTATGTGGTAACTTACCAGACATTTCAAATTGTAGTAATGATAAAAACAATTGTTCGAAAGATACGTGGACGACATAGTTTGTACTGTAAAAGGGGACGCAAACATGTTCCTTAAGAGAGTGAGCACGTTGCATAAGAACTTACAGTTTACTATGGAATAAGCCAACGAGAAAGGGAGATCACATGCAACTGGTAATGGAATCCAACTAATGCTGAAACTATTTGGATTTTTTATAGCTGTGCATCCCTCCAGCACAAAAAGAACATCATGCTTTTGAATGTCGAATTCTTGCCAAAAGCAATGCCGCTGGGAAGTTATAAAAATTCCAGTTGTAGCGTTTCATATAAGTAAACGCAAGCCGCATTTGATGACGCTCGACGAATTAAGCTGCTAAGAGCTCATAATAAAAATCTAGTCTAACATTAGGCATGTCAGCAAGTTTCAATTTCTAAGTTTTCGAAAAATAACAAACAAAAAAGTAAAATATATTCGGTTTTTTTAATTTTGAGGCATATTTTTTGAAAATTGTGTTAGAATTGAGTTTTACTGTGTACTCGTAGTTGATCCCACAAAATTAAGTTCCTCTTTTGTTACCGCATCCTACCTGTACGTTTCCAAAAAGACTTTGTCGCTCGGAGAGGGCCTTGCTTCCAGCGCATTTAGACGAGATACGTCTCAGCGTGATGCGGCTCAACCCTCCATCTATCCTTATGAGGGCGATAAGCTTAACGCCTAAAATGTTCTTTGGGGTTCGGGTATTTTGCCATCTCCAATGAAGTTTATCAGCTTAGTAAGCGATTTCAGAAAACGGAGTCCTGCACTGCCATTCGATTTACTAACAAGATCTTTGATAATTTGAGGAACTATTTATCAGGACCTGCTGCTGATCCGCGTGGAAAGGACCTTATTGCTTTGTATGGGTCGATTTTGGTTACGAAAAACGATCTAAGTTTTCTGGATTTGGAGCTGCAAATTTGGCTGGCTGAGGGTGCTTAGACAACAATTTTTGATAATTATCAGTTGAAAAAGGAGCTATTTTGTCATCCGAAGCAGGAAACCTTATCCCTCTTTTTATATTTCCTTCATCGAGCTTATACATATTAGCTTTATTCTCTGCTCGAGGTCACTCAGAGGCGGGCTTGAGTTTTGGGGATGGGGTGTTGGAAGTGACATGTCATGTGCTCGAATTTTTCAATTTATCAAAGAGCTCATGCTTGTGGTCTGTTTGCCTCTACTTCTTTTTGGCCGCTCCAAAAAAAAACAAGAACGAGTTTTAAAAAATTAGCCATTTTGTAACATTTTCTACATTGTAGAAAATATCGTTTATTTTGTACGACAGACTTTCCACCAAGGGAACACGCAAGTCTTTTTGTTTTCTCTTGAGTACTCGGACATTTAAATTAACTGTATTAACATGATTGTCTAGCACTAGATCATTACAAATAGTTGTTTTGTTAACAGATTTTACATCAAGGCAGGAAGGATTTTAAAACCATTGGGTTTTCTTTCAGTCGCTAAGAGAAACATTTACACAACTGATATGATACCAACTAGAATAACAATTACATCCAATCCAATTTATCAGTCCTGAAGGTTTCAAGCAATCTTTGCTTGTACACTTTTTGTTGTTTTTCCTCATCTTGACGCAAGGGTTAAAAAAAGATTTTGACCGGACTTCAGGGGACTGAACTAACCCATGATATGCTGTTAGTGGGAATTTTATAAGTCAGTAAATGAAAAACATAAAAGACAATTAAATTATTTTAAATTTTAAAATCGAACTACAAAAGTCAGAAACGAAGAACAACGTCACCCGAGCTGAGTAGTTCCAGCGGTGCATCACCAGACTCTTCAAGCCAGTTCAACTTTCCTCCATCCCACAGAAAGCCACCTGACAGACCTGTCTCTAAAATCCCCCAGAGGGCGCTCCACAAACAGGCACAAACATCAAACATAAAAAATCTGTATATTTAAGTTTATCACAACAATTAGGCTAAAAACTGGTTCTTTAAAATTCAAGACTTTTAGAACAAAACGAAAATCCTAGCGGCAAGTTCCCTGTTTCATGCTTTAAACACAATTACTATGAAACTATTTTTATAATAAAAAAGATTATTATTTGTGTTTGAGCACCTTTCACACAGAAGGCAAAAAAGTGCAGTAAAGCTTAAATTGGACGAAACAACTCAACTAAAAAAAAAATTTTTCAGTTCTTCCTGAAAATGGAATGCAAAGAAACTTTTTTCAGAACAGCAAGAAGGTTTTTCTAGAGTTTCGGAGAACAGCAGTAAGGTTTTTCCAGAAGTACAGCTAGTCTCAGCGATACTTTGAGAGTGGTCTGGGGGTATGAAAGTCTGTACAATGGTAACTACGCGAAATTGACAGATTTACAGAAACAAACAGATCTAGTATGTGAGAGGGAACGAAGTCCTATTAGACAATTTTGTGCAATAGAATCAAGATTTGAACTTTATTCTGGACAAAACAGGCAACAAGTGGAGCTCTTTTATAACATGGGTAATATGCGATTGACGTGATAAACTGCACAAAACTGGGGCAGCGCGTTTTTGGAGGCTGTAGTTTCTGAAGAAGAAACCCAGGAAGTGCAAAATAGAGTGAGTTGCAATAATCAAGTCGTGAAACTTAGAGCGCGAAACTTAAGAAATTTTTATCAGACATTATCTGATACACTCAAGATTTGTTACAGCTAATTGAGAGGAAAATCCGGTCTGATCAAGGTGTCCTTTGCTTAAGGTTTTCAGCAGCAAGCTGTATGTTTATCAATGGTGGCAGCTCACTAGACAACGCTGTCAAAGCCCTTCCCAGGAAGACTCAGAAAACGCTCGTAGGATTCTGCTATTCCGTATGAGGACTTAGTCTAAATACGAGTACTACCAATCCCCCATCAGAAACTCGAAAGCCTTCATAGAACAAACGGGCACGTCGGAAGAAAACCTCAGCTGATTTTGTGCACGAGTTTATCAACAACAGCTTGAAGCCCACCGCACGAATATCCTCAAAAGGTGTACCCCTGAAATTTTCGTTCAGATCATCACAAAATTTTGTCCTCGAATCAATGCAATTGTCTACAACCAGCGCATAGAAACACCCAATATTCTTACTAAACTACGTTCTACAAGTTCTAGATGTTCGAAAGAATATTCGTCCGCTGCCACTGAAAACGAACGCGCTGATAACAGAAGAATTACTCTCTGTACTCCCTTCCAAACAATTGAAAAGTTTCATGCTATGACTGTGTGTTACAATTCAAACGACTGTGTGTTACAGTCTGTTTGAACTCTCATGGAGATAGACTTTGAGCAATGCAATCTTACTATGCTAATTTGAAATCATCTGTTTAACTGAAACATGGCTTGTGCCAGAAATATTCACTCTTGAGGAACGACCGCAAAACAACCAAGACAAAGGCAACTAAACAGGTGGAGTATTGCTTGCGGTGAAATAGGGCATACTCTTTATTAAATTGAAACTTGAATTTTCAGACTGCCTAATTGCTCAAATTCAGACTCCAAACCCATGCCTCCTCTGCTGTCTATGTTCATGACTCTTTTCGTAAGATTGAACCATCTTTCCTCTAGTCTTAAATGCCCGGTTTTTCTTGTAACCCGAGACACTAATTTCAATGCCACTACTTGGTCAATCATGCAATCAACTGATCCGAATGAGCAAATAATACTCGACTTGATGACTGATTTCAACTATAAACGACACATTCTGACATCAAATGACAAACTGGATGTCGCGCTGTTTTACCAACCCGATCTAATTCTGGATACAACGGTTGAGCTGCAACTCAATGCCCTATTTTGCCAACAAGAGAAAAATTTATCAGACCACAATTCTTTTCAAATTACGCTATACACCGTGGCAATGGTATCAGAAACCAACCAAATTTGCGACCAGGCTTTTCTGAAATTCTTGATTTTTCGTTAATACTGGGAAAAAGTTGAGAATGAAAATGAAAATAAACCTTTTAAACCATATTGCTACACTAATATTGATCATTTAGTCAACGTAGCGAGATATGTGCAATATACAACAAAGATGACAAGCAATCGGTAATTAGTTATCGGCCAATAAGTCTACTCTTCTCAACCTACAAAGTAATAAAAAAAACTCATTTTCGATAAAATGTCAACTCAGATTTTCAAACAGCTAAACGAAAGCCAGTTTGGTTTTCGACCAAAAAGACTGACAAAATTTCAAAGGTTGAAATATCTAGATGGTGTCCATAGCCTCTTAGTAGATTTTGAAGAAAGTCCTATCTTTGCGGTAAACGCTGATTTTGAGAAAGCCTTTGACAAGGTAGAACATAGTCTTCTGTTCACTAAATTATCATCTTTTGCGATTGATGATATTATGATAGAGTTTTTTGAAAGCTATCTGCAGAATCGCAAGCAGAGAGTTCGAACCAGAAATCAGCTCAGTAATTGGCTTGATGCTACTAGCGGAATTCCACAAAATCTGTTTGAAACTCGTTACTTTTTCTTTGCTTCATGATTGATCTACCGAGTAGCTTGAAATCCAATTGCCTCGGTTATGCGGACGAATTCAAGTTGATATAAATAAAATAAAAAAATCTATAAACTAACAAGAGTCATCTCAGTAAATGGTGCTGTGATAACAACATGAGTTTAAAACTATCAAAATGTCACTTCTTGATCTTCAAATCAGATTGATTGTTAATCGCATAAACTTCATCTAGGTGAATACGAGCTTTTGGAGCCTGATACCGGTTAAGATCTAGGAACTTTTGTAACCAAAAACCTCACGTGGACTGCAATTTTTGGACATTTTGGAGTGTCAAAAGCCATAGGAACACTTTTCCAAATCAAGCGAAAGTTGTCAAAATTGTCATCATTATCATCAAAACTAAATGCATACTGTGGATACTTTGTACCAATTATATCATACAAATCTGATGTGGAAAGCCAAGCAAAACAGATCTAGTATGCATTGAAGATATACAAAAGAAAGCTACCAGATGGAAACTAAACTCCTCGGCTATGCCTTATAATCAAACACTTGAAAAAATTCGATTATTACCTCTTTCACTAAATCAAGAAAAGCATGAGCTCCTTTTCTTCCACAAAGTTGCTTTCATCAACTACAATTGTTATGTGTACGATCACGATATGCCCTACACTAAAAGTTCCTTCGAGACCCGACCAGTATCCAAAAACACGTTTCTTATCTCAAAGCTGAAAAAACAAAAGAGCAAGAACAATTTTTTCTACTGGTTATCTTTTCTGGTAATCAATTGCTAGCTGTCTTGGATCCGACCTGATAACGATGGATTACAAAAGATTGCAAGAAAAAGTGTCTGAAATATACTGGTATGAAAATTTCACTGAGGGCGTTTTTTGTACTTGGCGAATCAACTGTGCTTGCAACTGAAGTTTAAACTCAAAAATTTTTGCTTCAGCTAAAATGTTAAACCTGGGAACTTGATTTAGCTCTCGGATTTTATTCTTAATTTCTGTTTTATTATCAATTTAATATTTTTTGACTGGATTAAACCTAAACCACTACGCCAAAAAACAGTTGAATCCGATAATCGATCGAGCAAACTTTGAACCATAGAAGAGGTTTTGTAATTTATAAGCACACTATCAATAAATTTTAACAAAATATTGGTCGAATCACAGTGTTAAACAATCGAAACATTTTCCAAAAACTTCTCGGGGCATGCTGCCTTGTAATTCAAGTTATAAAACACGCCTTTTGACGGACTCAGCATTACAGATCGTTAGTGAAGCCATACCGTAAACTGCACCAATTTGTGGTGCGTGAGCTGCACACCCTTATATTATCTGGAGAAACAGAGGCACTTTGTCAGAGTTGCTGACAAAAGGTAGAGGAAAACCTAAATTACGCAAGAAGCAGAGAGTACTTTTTTGATGAAATTAGAAAAACGCATGATATTTTGGTTCAACTATATAAGAATTTGATGAAAGTAGACATCGTTTTATCAAAAAGAAATAATAAAAATGGCTGCCAGCAGTAGTTTTCATTTAAGTCATAAGCTCAGCCTAATCACTGTAACAAAAAAAAACTAGAATGAACGCTAAAATGTCAAATTTCCAGAAAAAACCGCTAAGAAAGAGTGACACTTCGATAAAAACGTTGGATGATACTCAACTGCCATTTTTTCTTGAAGAGTTTCTCTCTAATGGCTCAAAACATCTGATTGGGGTTAAGTAAGTTTAATGAAACGCCTTTCCTAGCCGATACTGAAAAGTTAAAAACAAAAACCTGCGTGAGAATTGAACAGAGTGTATACAACTATGTGAATTAGAAGCCCCGGCAAAGTGGTTTGCACGAAACGTCAATGAAACATCCGCTGATTGTACACTTTCAAGAGTGCCGAAAAATTGAACGAAAAAGGTATTTTGCCAAAGCTTATGATAAAGCATTCGTTTTTGTGTTTTGAAAATACAAATTGAAGACGAAAAAAAATTGGAAAAGACACTGCTAGTTTGATCTTGAAAGTAGAAAAAGATATCAAAAAACCACTACTCGAAAAAAACGTGAATTTATAAGTGATAAAGTTTATTAAAACCTCAGAACTACCGATAATCAGCCCGCTAAGTTATACGGTTTGGCTAAATAACATAAGCATGAAACAGCACAGCTGTTGAATGTGAGAAATGTGAAAATTGATTTCATGCTAAGAAGGAAACAATCAGTTAAGAAACATACCAAAAAATGGGTAATATACTATGGTATTTTGACTTATGTGGTAACTTACCAGACATTTCAATTTGTAGTAATGATAAAAACAATTGTTCGAAAGATACGTGGACGACATAGTTTGTACTGTAAAAGGGGACGCAAACATGTTCTTTAAGAGAGTGAGCACGTTGCATAAGAACTTACAGTTTACTATGGAATAAGCCAACGAGAAAGGGAGATCACATACAACTGGTATCGAAATCCAACTAATGCTGAAACTATTTGGATTTTTTATAGCTGCGCATCCCTCCAGCACAAAAAGAACATCATGCTTTTGAATGTCGAATTCTTGCCAAAAGCAATGCCGCTGGGAAGTTATAAAAATTCCAGTTGTAGCGTTTCATATAAGTAAACGCAAGCCGCATTTGATCACGCTCGACGAATTAAGGTGCTAAGAGCTCATAATAAAAATCTAGTCTAACATTAGGCATGTCAGCAAGTTTCAAATTCTAAGTTTTCGAAAAATAACAAACAAAAAAGTAAAATATATTCGGTAAACTTGAGAGATAATTTCACCAAAAGTTCAGACATAGTCAGACATGTTATGGAGAACGAAATAACTTTAAAAAACGAACTACCGAAGAGTTGTTTTCAAAATAAACTAGTATTTTTAGATATTCATACTTTTATTATGATTCATTTTGATTGTAAAACTTTTTTAACTGTAAACATTTTGAGTTTTAGTTGCGTTTACGTGATGATGCTGGTTATAGCAAAAACGAGTGTGTTTTTTTTTATTTAAAAATACTTTAAAGTGAACGATTGGGGTAACTCAGAAGGTCAAAAATATTATTGCAAAAGGAGTAAATTCACCAGTCTTTCATCATATTTCCCAGTCATTAAACCATTGGAATATCATAACTAAGGGAAAAGTAAAATATGACGTGAAGAAAAGTGAGGGTCAGATGATTAGAAATCAAGCCAATTAGAATAAGAAAACTAAAATCTGCGCGGATGAACCGGAGTTGAAAGAAAATCGTGAAAAAGCTAACCCGATGTGAGTCTAAGTGTCTAGTAGATCCAAAAAAGAAATTTTATCAGCAAACTGAATGAAACTCCAAGAGGGGAGTTTAAGTCAAACTCAGATTTTATTTGTATTTAAATACACATTTTACATAATCAATTAACCATAGAAAAACCAAATTAGTGACAAAGAGATCAGAGAAAACATCAATTAAATTTGAAATCTTTTCATGACAGTTTACTTGGAAATTCGTGGATATGACAAAATTGTTCAATTTTGTTATAAGCTGGCAGTCGTTTACTTTTGGTTTTTCAGTAGTGGTTAACCAATTTTCAATCAAGAATTATTGAAACAAAATATTATGTTTCAATTTGAATTCGGAGATTGAGCCAGGTTTTGCGAAATTTTTTTGGTAGTGTTCAAAAAAACGTAGCGTGCCTTCGGTGTAATGCTCAACTTTGCACGAGTTTGGCCATTTCAGATAAGAATAATCCTTATACAGATTGAAATAAGATGTCCCAATTCAATACTCTGTCGAACCCAGTGATGTTGTGAGATCCAATTTGAGACGATGTTAGTTACAATTGTTTCTTGCTGTCGGTTGTTTATCAACAAGTTTAACATTTTTTTCAATCTTTCTGAAAAAATTAACATACTTAATCATCAGTGCTTGCAGTGCAGTCGTTTTTATTTTTGATTTTTCAGTACTGGCAAACCAATTTTCAATCAAGAAACATTGAAACAATATATTATGTTTCAATTTCAATTCGGAGAAGGAGCCATATTTTGCGCAATGAGCCATAATTGCCCAATTTACTTATTTTAAGATTGATATGGATAGATTTGTGGAAGTTCTGATTAAAAAAATTGCTGGATAGTGTAGATGACTCAAGACTACCTCTTTCATATGCAAGAAACTTGTTTTATTTGGTAATTTTTTCTTTGGTTGATTACAACAACTACAATTGTTATGTGTACGATAAAGTTATGCCCTGCACTAAATTTTCCTTCGAGACCCGACCAGTATCCAGAAACGCGTTCCAAATCCGAAAGCTGAAAAAAGAAAAGAGCAAGAACATCTTTTTGTACTGGTTATCTTTTCTGATAAACAAATTGCCAGCTTGTCTTGGATCCGACCTGATAACGATGGATCACAAAAGTTTGCAATTTTGTGAGCGTTTTATGTAATTGACGAATCAACAGTGCCTGCAGTGCAGTTTTTATTTTTGATTTTTCAGTACTGGCAAACCAATTTTCAATCAAGAAACATTGAAACAATATATTATGTTTCAATTTAAATTCGGAGTTTGAGAAATATATTTTGCGCAATGAGCCATAATTGCTTAATTTACTAGTTTTTGGATTGATATAATTAGATTTGCGCAAGTTCTGATTGAAACATTTGCTGGATAGTGTAGATGACTCAAGACTACCCCTTTTATATGCAAAAAACTTGTTTTACTTGGTAATGCTGTTTTGGTTGATTACAACAACCACAATTGTAATGTGTACGATCACATTATGCCCTGCACTAAAATTTCATTCGAGAGCCGGCCAGTATCCAGAAACCCGTTCCATAACCTAAAGCTGAAAAAACAAAAGAGCAATAACAATTTTTTGTACTGGTTACCTTTTCTGGTAAACAAATTGCTAGCTTGTTTTGGATCCGACCCGATATCGATGGATTACAAAAGATTGCAAGAAAAAGCGTCTTATAAATACTGGTATGAAAATTTCACTGAGAGCGTTTTATGTACTTGGCGAATCATCAGTGCTTGCAACTGAAGTTTAAACTCGAAAAATTTTGTTTCATTAAAAATGTTAAACCTGGGAACTTGATTTAGCTCTTGGATTTTATTCTTAATTGTTGTATTTTTATCAATTTATAATTTTTGTTATGACTGGACTAAACCTAAATCACTACGCCAAAACCCAATTAAATCCGATATTCGATCGAGCAAATTTTGAACCATAGAGTAGGTTTAGTAATTTATAAGGATACTATCAATAATTGTATAAAAATATTGGTGTAATCACAGTGTTAAAGACCTGTACGAACTGTGCAGCTACTGTAAAATCGACACCGATTCAAAGTAATTATCTACTGTCAGAAGGCAAACACTAAAAAAATTTTCCAGAAACTTCCCTGGGTATGCTGCTTTGTAATCAAGTTACAAAACACGTCATCTGACGGACTCAGCATTACAGATGGTTAGTGAAGCAGCACCGTGAACTGCACCAATTTGAGGCAACTGCACCAACTGAAGAAACAGAGGCAGTTTGTCAGAATTGCTGACAAAAGGTAGAGTAAAACCTAAACCAAGTAACAAGCAGAGAGTACTTTTTTGATGAAATGAGAAAAACGCATGATATTTTGGTTCAGCTATAGAAAAATTTGATGAAAATAGACCTCGTTTTATCAAAAAAACTGATAAAAATGGCTGCCAACAGTAGTTTATTCCTTACTTCATAAGCTCAGCCTAATCACTGTAACAAAAAAAACTAGAATGAACGCTAAACTGTCACATTTCCAGAAAAAAACGCTAAAAAAGAGTGACACTTCAATGAAAACGTTGGATGATACTCAACTGCCACTTTTTCTTGAAGAGTTTCTCTCTAATGGCTCAAAACATCTGATTGGGGTTAAGTTAGTTTAATGAAACGCCTTTCCTAGCCGATACTGAAAAATTTAAAAAAAAAAACCTGCGTGTGAATTGAATAGAGTGTAAAAAACTATGTGAATTAGAAGCCCCGGCTAAGTGGTTTGCACGAAACGTCAATGAAACATCCGCTGATTGTACACTTTCAAGAGTGCCGAAAAATTGAACGAAAAAGGTATTTTGCCAAAACTTATGATACAATCATTCATTTTTGTGTTTTGAAAAGACAAATTTAAGACAAAAAAAATTGGAAAAGACACTGCTAGTTTGATCTTGAAAGTAGAAAAAGATATCAAAAAACCACTACTCGAAAAAAACGTGAATTTATAAGTGATAAAGTTTATTAAAAGCTCAGAACTACCGATAATCAGCCCACTAAGTATTTCGGTTTGGCTAAATAACATAGGCATGAAACACCACTCCGTCTGGGTCTATCAATTTTGGGCAGTAGTTAACATAGGCTGAATAATTTTGGACCACCTTTTTGAAAAAGTTTTGGGTAAAAACAACGAAACATCCACGTTAGACGCTCAAAGAAAACTCGAAAAAAACCAATACTTGACAAAAACGAAGAAACTACTTCACTAGACTATAACATTTTATTCACAAAAGTTCCCGTATCAGAAGCAATTGAGGTTGCTTTACGTAAATTGTGTACAACTAAAGCACCAGGTATTGAGCGTTCAACTCTAAAAATGCTGCTTAGGTAGCCTTGTCACATTTCGAAAGCAGAAGAATAAGTAAAGCATGGGTATGTCCCTGGCAGTTATTTTGGCTAAAATTTGGATGCAATTGTTCAAAGAAACTTAAAGATGAAAATGATGACATAAAGCAAGTATCAAAAAAAAAACATATGAAAAATGTTCAAAGAGCAGCAAAAACTTTGTTTGGAACAGTAAAGGTGTTGAATTTGAGATGTGGAAATTGATTTCATGCTAAGAAGGAAACAATCAGTTAAGAAACATACCCTTTTAAAAATGGGTAATATACTATGGTACTTTGAAATATGTGGCAATTTACCAGACATTTCAAATTGTAGTAATGATTAAAAAAAATTGTTCGAAAGATACGTGGACGACATAGTTTGTACTGTAAAAGGGGACGCAAACATGTTCTTTAAGAGAGTGAGCACGTTGCATAAGAACTTACAGTTTACTATGGAATAAGCCAACGAGAAAGGGAGATCACATGCAACTGGTATCGAAATCCAACTAATGCTGAAACTATTTGGATTTTTTATAGCTGCGCATCCCTCCAGCACAAAAAGAACATCATGCTTTTGAATGTCGAATTCTTGCCAAAAGCAATGCCGCTGGGAAGTTATAAAAATTCCAGTTGTAGCGTTTCATATAAGTAAACGCAAGCCGCATTTGATCACGCTCGACGAATTAAGGTGCTAAGAGCTCATAATAAAAATCTAGTCTAACATTAGGCATGTCAGCAAGTTTCAAATTCTAAGTTTTCGAAAAATAACAAACAAAAAAGTAAAATATATTCGGTAAACTTGAGAGATAATTTCACCAAAAGTTCAGACATAGTCAGACATGTTATGGAGAACGAAATAACTTTAAAAAACGAACTACCGAAGAGTTGTTTTCAAAATAAACTAGTATTTTTAGATATTCATACTTTTATTATGATTCATTTTGATTGTAAAACTTTTTTAACTGTAAACATTTTGAGTTTTAGTTGCGTTTACGTGATGATGCTGGTTATAGCAAAAACGAGTGTGTTTTTTTTTATTTAAAAATACTTTAAAGTGAACGATTGGGGTAACTCAGAAGGTCAAAAATATTATTGCAAAAGGAGTAAATTCACCAGTCTTTCATCATATTTCCCAGTCATTAAACCATTGGAATATCATAAATATTGACAAAACAATGCTTTTTCTACAGTATCGATAAAACTTATGTTTAAAATTGAAAGAAAAGTTTCAAACGTCAAACCAGTATTAGTCATTTTCACAACCCGCAAAATGAAAACTTACTTGAAGTCACATAAAACAATTTTTGATTGCAACTTGAAGTCTAATAAGGCTTATGAAATAAAATGTAGTAGATGTAAGTCCAGCTAAATTGGGCAAATGTGTCGGCATCTAACCACACAGATAACAGATCATCAAAAGAAAGATTCATCAAGTTAACCCAATATGAGTCTAAGTGCCTATTAGATACAAAAAAAACATTTTATCATCAAATTGAATAAAACTCCAAGAGGTAAGTTTAAATCAAATTCAGATTTGGTTTGTATTTAATATCACATTTTACATAATTAATTAATCATAGCAATACCAAATTAGTATGAAAGAAATCTGAGAAAATTTCGAAAAAATTTGAAGTTTTTTTATGACAGCTTACCATAGGCTGGTACAGTGTATTCTTCCTTAAATGGAGATGAGTACGATTTCTTAAGCCTCACTTATATTTTTCTTTAAGTTATTATATCATCTGAGTATATATATTGATGAATGTTCTTCCATATTTTACTGATCTTTTTACTATTGTCTGTTTTTATCGTTCCAATTTTCCACTAGGTATAGTTTTTTGTTCTTAGAAATTCTTAGATTTGACAAATTTGTTCAATTTTGTTATCAACTGGCAGTCGTTTATTTTGATTTTTCAGTACTGGCAAACCAATTTTCAATCAAGAAACATTGAAACAATATATTATATTTCAATTTCAATTCGGAGAATGAGCCATACTTTGCGCAATGAGCCATAATTGCCCAATTTTTTTGTTTTTTAATTGATATGGTAAGATTTGTGGAAGTTCTGATTAAAACAATTGCTGGATAGTGTAGATAACTCAAGACTACCCCTTTCATATGCAGGGAACTTGTTTTGTTTGGTAATGTTGTTTTGGATGATTACAACAACTACAATTGTTATGGGTACGATAAACTTTATGCCCTGCACTAAATTTTCCTTCGAGACCCGACCAGTATCTAGAAACGCGTTCCCAATCCCAAAGCTGAAAAAACAAAAGAGCAAATTTTTGGTACTGGGTATCTTTTCTGGTAAATAAATTGCCAGCCTGTATTGGATCCGACCTGATAACGATGGATTACAGAAGATTGCAAGAAAAATTGTCTGAAATATACTGGGATGAAAATTTCACTGAGAACGTTTTATGTTATTGGCGAATCAACAGTGTTTGCAGAGCAGTCGTTTTTATTTTTGAAATTTCAGTACTGGCAAACCAATTTTTTTTAATCAAGCAACATTGAAACAGTATATGTTTTGTTTCAATTTCAATTCGGAGATTGAGCCATATTTTGCGCAATGAGCCATAACTGACCCATTTACTTGTTCTTGAATTTGTTAGATTTGTGCAAGTTCTGACTAATGCAATTGCTGGATAGTGTAGATGACTCAAGACTGCCCCTTTCATATGCAAGATTCTTGTTTTATTTGGTAATGCTGTTTTGGTTGATTGAATTGTTTGTATTTCGCACGCGATTTTCCTCAAAGTCAACTTGATTTCCTCTTGGAACGTTCAAAATTGGTCTAAGACAACCGTAAGATACCTAACATTAGTTTTTTTCTCTTTCAAATTGTATTATAATCTGAATGAGTTTTTTTCTTCGTTTTTCCTTAAAAAAACTTCACTGATTATAAAACTTGAGTTTTTTTACAAGGAATGTAAGAGAGTGGGATTTTAAAGATTCTGAAAAGATTTTGAATTTTTTTTCTAGTTTTTGCCGTGCAAAAATTACTTGGTGGTCTTCAAAAAAAGTAGCGTGTCTTCGGGGTAATGCTCAACTTTACACGAATCGGGCCATTTCACATTAGGATCATCCTTATACAGATTGAAAATAAGATGTCCCGATTCAATACTGTGTGGAACACCCTGATGTTGTGAGATCCAATTTGAGTCGATGTTACTTACAATTGTTTTTTTTTGCTTTCGGTTGTTTATCACCGAGTCTTAGAGGACAAAATTTAGAGGACAAAATAACTGAGATTCAAAATTTTGTCCTCTAAATTCACTCTAGATTCATCATTTTGTATAATTTTTGGGCAGAAATTCAATTTTGTTGTAAGCTGGCAGTCGTTTACATTGTTTTCAAGCTTTCTGAAAAAATTAACATACTTGGTGTTTGTTGTAAAAATCTATGACCAGTAAAATCGAACAGTTTTATTAGATTTAGTAATAAGCATGCTACGTAATTGTTGTTGTATTTTACTCTAAAGAACTCTGTAAGGTATAAAATAGCATCAATGGTTGAATTAGACTTTCAAAACTCAAATTGAATCATATTTAGTAGGTTGTTTGATTGAAGGTACTCAATTTATTTTTTTATTTAAATTTTTCAAAAACTCGGTAATGCTGTTTTGGTTGATCGAAGTATTTGTATTCCGCACAAGATTTTCCTCAAAATCACTTTCTTGAAACGCTAAAAATTGGTCTAAGGCACCGTAAGATACCTAACGTTAGTTTTTTCCTCTTTTAAGTTGTATTCTAACCTGATTGAGTTTTTTAATTTTTTTAAATAAAAACTTTGACTGATTACAAAACCTGCTTTTTTTCATATTGAATTTGGGAGAGTGGGATTTTAAATATTATGATAAGATTTTGAATTTTTCTTCCAGTAATTGCCGTGCAAAATCTAATTGGTGGCGTTTAAAAAATAGCAGTGTGTCGTTGGCGCATTGCTCAGCTTTACACGAATTGGGACATTTCAGATTAGGATCATCCTTATACAGATTGAAAATAAGATGTCTCAATTAATTACTCTGTGGAACCTCTGATGTTGTGAGATCCAATTTGAGTCGATATAACTTACAATTGTTTCTTGCTGTCGGTTGTTTACCAACGAGTTTAACATTGTTTTCAAGCTTTGTGAAAAAATTAACATACTTAGTGTTTGTTGTAAAATTCTATGAGCAAGAAAATTGAACGTTTTTAATAGTTCTGGTAATGAGCAAGCTATGTATTTGTTGTTGTAATTTTTACTCTGAAGAACTCTGTAAAGTATAAAATAGCATCAATGGTTGAATTAGACGTTCAAAACCCAAATTGAATCATGTTTAGTAGGTTGTTTGATTGTAGGTACTCATTTTTTTCTTTTTGTTTAAACTTTTCAAAATTTTAGATAGTGCTCCGGTTATTGAAATAGACGCGTGTATTTTTTTGCGTCTTCTGGATTGTCTTTTTTTAAAAATTGGCGCGACGAATGCTTTTTTGAGTAGCTCCAGAATATATTATTTTAAAAAATTCATTTAGAAGTAAGGTTACGCGCGTAAAAACTTGGTTGCATTCGTTTTTCAGAGCCCATGCTGGCATATTAGAAGAATTTGGAGGCGTTTTGCATTAAGGCTGAGTTTTTCCTTTAGTATTCAACTGTAGTGATAAACTCGAAAGAGAATTTTGTAGTTTTTTCCTATGAGATGTGTTATTTCTAAAAACGACTGGGAACTTTGTTTTTTTTTCAAAGCAACAACCTAGCGTTGAAAACTTGTAGTTTAGGAGTCTTGCCATTTTGCTATGATTGGATAATGATTTTCCAAAAAAAAAACAGTTTTAGAAGAAAAATAATACTTTCTGTTTTTTTTTCAATTGTGATGTTCGATACTGGTAAAATTAACTGAGATTCAAAATTTTGTCCTCTAAATTCACTCTAGATTCATCATTTTGTATAATTTTTGGGCAGAAATTCAATTTTGTTGTAAGCTGGCAGAGTCGTTTACTTTTGATTTTTCAGTACTGACAAACCACTTTTCAATCAAGAAACATTGAAACAATAGTTTATGTTTCAATTTCAATTCGGAGATTGAGCCAGATTTTGCTCAATGAGCCATAATTGTCCAATTTACTTGTTTTTAGATTGATATGATTAGATTTGTGGAAGTTCTGATTAAAACAATTGATGAATAGTGTAGATGACTCAAGACTACCCTTTTATATGCAAGAAACTTGTTTTATTCGGTAAGGCTGTTTTGGTTGATCGAAGTATTTGTATTCAGCACGCGATTTTCCTCAAAATCATTTTCTTGAAATGCTAAAAATTGGTCTAAAGCAACCGTAAGATACCTAACGTTAGTTTTTTCCTCTTTTAAGTTGTATTCTAACCTGATTGAGTTTTTTCTTCATTTTTTTAAATAAAAACTTTGACTGATTGCAAAACCTGCTTTTTTTTCATATTGAATTTAAGAGAGTGGGATTTTAAACATTATGATAAGATTTTGAAATTTTCTTCCAGTTATTGCCGTGCAAAATCTACTTGGTGGCGTTCAAAAAATAGCACTGTGTCGTTGGCGCATTGCTCAGCTTTACACGAATTGGGACATTTCAGATTAGGATCATCCTTATACAGATTGAAAATAAGATGTCTCAATTAATTACTCTGTGGAACCCCCTGATGTTGTGAGATCCAATTTGAGTCGATATAACTTACAATTGTTTCTTGCTGTCGGTTGTTTATCAACGAACTTAACATTGTTTTCAAGCTTTCTGAAAAAATTAACATACTTAGTGTTTGTTGTAAAATTCTATGAGCAGTAAAATTGAACGTTTTTAATAGTTCTGGTAATGAGCAAGCTACGTATTTGTTGTTGTAATTTTTACTCTGAAGAACTCTGTAAAGTTTAAAATAGCATCAATGGTTGAATTAGACGTTCAAAACCCAAATTGAATCATGTTTAGTAGGTTGTTTGATTGTAGGTTTTCATTTATTTCTTTTTGTTTAAACTTTTCAAAATTTTAGATAGTGCTCCGGTTATTGAAATAGACGCGTGTATTTTTTTGCGTCTTTTGGATTGTCTTTTTTTTTAAATTGGCGCGACGAATGCTTTTTGAGTAGCTCTGGAAGATATAATTTTAAAAAGTTCATTTAGAAGTAATGTTACGTGCGTAAAAATCTCATTGCATTCGTTTTTCAGAGCCCATGCTGGCATATCAGAGGATTGTGGAGGCTTTCTGCATTAGGGTTGAGTTAATCATTTAGTATTCAACTTTAGTGATAAACTCGAATGAGAATTTTTGTAGGTTTTTCTTAATGAGATGTATTATCTCTAAAAAAGACTGGGAACTTCGTTTTTTGTCAAAGAAAAAACATGGTGTTGAAAACTTGTAGCTTAGGAGTCTTGCCATTTTGCTATGATTTGTTAATGATTTTCTAAAAAACAACAATTTTAGAAGAAAAATAATACTTTCTGTATTTTTTCAATTGTGATGTTCGATACTGGCGTTCATTTTGTAGGCAAAATTAACTGAGATTCAAAATTTTGTCCTCTAAATTCGCTCTAGATTAATCATTTTGTATAATCTTTGGGCAAAAATTCAATTTTGTTGTATAATGGCAGTCGTTTATTTTTGATTTTTCAGTACTGGCAAACCAATTTTCAATCAAGAAACGTTGAAACAATAGTTTATGTTTCAATTTCAATTCGGAGATTGAGCCAGATTTTGCTCAATGAGCCATAATTGCCCAATTTACTTGTTTTTAGATTGATATGATTAGATTTGTGAAAGTTCTGATTAAAACAATTGATGAAAAGTGTAGATGACTCAAGACTACCCTTTTATATGCAAGAAACTTGTTTTATTCGGTAAGGCTGTTTTGGTTGATCGAAGTATTTGTATTCAGCACGCGATTTTCCTCAAAATCACTTTCTTGGAATGTTAAAAATTAAAAATTTATCTAAGGCAACCGTAAGATCCTAATGATAGTTTTTTCCTCTTTTAAATTGTATTCTAGCGTGATTGAACTTTATTCTTCATTTTTTTTGTAAAAATTTTGACTGATTACAAAAACTGCGTTTTTTTCATATTGAATTTAAGAGAGTGGGATTTTAAGTATTATGATAAGATTTTGAATTTTTCTTCCAGTTATTTCCGTGCAAAATCTACTTGGTAGCGTTCAAAAAATAGTAGTGTTTCGTTGGCGCATTGCTCAGCTTTACACGAATTGGGACATTTCAGATTAGGATCATCCTTATACAGATTGAAAATAAGATGTCTCAATTCAATACCCTGTGGAACCCCCTGATGTTGTGAGATCCAATTTGAGTCGAAATTACCTACAATTATTTCTTGCTGTCGGTTGTTTATCAACGAGTTTAACATTGTTTTCAAGCTTTCTAAAAAAATTAACATACTTGGTGTTTGTTGTAAAATTCTATGAGCAGTAAAATTGAACGTTTTTAATAGTTCTGGCAATGAGCAAGCTAGGTATTTGTTGTTGTAATTTTTACTCTGAAGAACTCTGTAAAGTATAAAATAGCATCAATGGTTGAATTAGACGTTCAAAGCCCAAATTGAATCAGTTTTAGTAGGTTGTTTGATTGTAGGTACTCATTTATTTCTTTTTGTTTAAATTTTTCAAAAACTTTAGATAGTGCTCCGGTTATTGAAATAGACGCGTATTTTTTTGCGTCTTCTGGATTGTCTTTTTTTAAAAATTGGCGCGACCAATGCTTTTTGAGTAGCTCTGGAAGATATAATTTTAAAAAGTTCATTTGGAAGTAATGTTACGTGCGTAAAAATCTCGTTGCATTCGTTTTTCAGAGCCCATACTGGCATATCAGAGGATTGTGGAGGCGTTTTGCATTAGGGTTAGGTTGTTCATTTAGTATTCAGCTTTAGTGATAAACTCGAATGAGAATTTTTGTACGTTTTTTCTTAATGAGATGTATTATCTCTAAAAAAGAGACTGGGAACTTTGTTTTTTGTCAAAGAAAAAACCTAGTGTTGAAAACTTGTAGCTTAGGAGTCTTGCCATTTCGCTATGATTTGTTAATGATTTTCCAGAAACAATTTTAGAAGAGAAATAATACTTTTTGTTCTTTTTTTTCAATCGTGATGTTCGATTTTGGCGTTCGTTTTTTCGGCAAAAACAACTGTGATTTAAAATTTTGTCCTCAAAATTCACTCTAGATTTACCATTTTGTTGAATTTTTTTTCGGAGGGGACACATAATTTGATGGCCCGCACAATTTCGGACAGAAATTTGGTACATCTACTGAGGAGTGTTTCGTGTGTAGAAGTTTACTCAGATTATTCCCGAACGAGTTGTTTTAAATTTTAATTCTGAGTTACTGCTTTTAACGTATATCGTGAGTTTGATAGGTATACCCCAATTATGCAACCTGAGCTCAGTTATGATTAGTGTGACCAGGTGTTCAGTTTTAATTTCTTGGAGGAGGGAAAATAAATGACCTGTTTGGCTGGTCTTTCAAACTGAAGTCAGTGATTATATATACTAAAAAGATTTTTGAATGTGTTGGTTTGTTTTTGTAAGTAACGTCAAGTGCATTCAACTTGAATATTGAGTCGAGAGAAATTCTCTCAATTGCTTTGAAATAATTCAAACTGTAGTCTCCTACAACTATCAGATTTAAATTGATTGATTGTGCATACAGTCTTTGGATATAGTAAATTCTTCAATAAAATCAACCTTAATATTTTATTTGGGTTGTACAATAAATTCAGCAATGTTGCTCTTTCATTGTGTTTTGATAAATTTTATTTTTTTATCCAGTTGCTATCATACTTTTTATGTAGCATGTTTATTTCTTGACGTAGCTTTGGGTTCAGTCGCTTTTGGTACGAGCAGCATGACGCTGTCTCCTTATAGTTTGTTTGCTGTTTTCGGAGAATCTATCAGATCGAAAAGCGACAAACTTTGAATAATGACCTTTGAGATTATCGCATAATTTTTCAAAGGCGTTTGCATACCACATGCGCAAAAGTATATCATCACTGATCATAAGACATATGGGTCTAAAATCTTTCATCATTGTTGCTTTTTGTTTTGGCAACAGGTTTATTATTGCTAGAGAAAAACTAGCAGAAAATGTTGAGTGTTTTTTTGCAGATGACGAAAATCAAATCTGAAAATTTCGTAAGCGTTAGGAGAGTCTATGACTAAAAAATACTGCAATTTTTTTGATGAGACCCGCGTTGTCATCTAATACTATTTCGTTCATGTTCCACTATTTAGGTCCTGTTTTCATTAACAACTATGGTTCTTTGAAAATATGCAACGAAAGGCGATTGGATAGCGAAGTTTGAATGTATGAAAAAGAATCATTATCGCTTTTAATTGTCAGATAAAAAACAGTCAAACAAAAGGTGGGCAAAAATTTCATTTACTTGTCATAATGAGCATAATCACATTACCCCTTTTCCTCTACGAACTCTAAATTGTATCTAAAGTTTGATGCTTCAGCATTTTGGACTCAGTGATGTTGAGCTCTTGCTGTCATTACATGGGAGAGCATTAGAATCTCCAATCAAAAAAAAATTGAATTCATTACGTTAAGTCAAAAAGAAATTCAAATTTTTCAAACAAACTACGGTGTAAGCTATCAATCGTTGAAATTTTTTGCTTCATGAGGCATAAGAAAAAAGTTGGTGCTCTTCTGTAAAGAAGTAAAATTTTCTTTGAAATAGAGAGTAGTTATGCAAGATTCCCTAAACCAAATGCGTTTTGGCGTTTTTTGAAATTAAATCTGGTAATTTCATCTTTTTTGTTTTTAGTCATCAGTGAGTTAATCTTATCAAAATTCACTGTTTTTCATTTTGGACTTTTCTTTTCATCTCAGTTTTCAAAAGAGCAGTGTTATCTGTCTTTTGTTATTGAACATTTGGTTTAATTTCAAAAGGTGGGTGTGATCATTGAAGTCTACAACTTGATTGCAAAGATCCATGTCCGTGGTTTTCATCAAACTTTAAAACTTTTCCGAATATTGCACATCGGACAAATTCTGAGCCAAAGAAATACAAGTGTTGGAATCTTTTGAATGTTTTCCAAGGACACATAATCTTGTGCTTCCGTAGTTTTCTTGAAGTTGATCGTGGGGGTAATACCAACCTTTTTTTCAATAATCACATTGCCACACTGAGTAAGATCCTCATTGTTACAAGTAAATGGTATTAGGTTTGGTTTTTTCGCAGAATCTGTTTCTAATGTATCGCATTGTTGTTTTTGAATAAGCTGAAGGAGCTGAAAATCTTCGCTGAAATGCAAAAAAAAACTATTCGACATGCACATTAAAGGGTTTGTTTTTCATTGAATCCCCTAAGAAACCACTGTCTGAACTCTGAATGAATATATTTTTTTTTAAAACAAAAACAAATGATAACTTTGTCTTGTTTTTCATGTAATTTACAATTTGAACATTGATGTTAAGATGGAATATGAAAAAACACTTCATCACTCACCCACATTTTGAAGTGTTCCATTCGCGAATGTCATGACCAGTCACTTAAAAAAAGTTTCATCAGACACTTCCACTTTGTTCGCCCTGTGTAAACTTTTTCACCAAGCTTTCTCGTGTTATTACTGTGCTTACTTTGTAGTTACAGAACTTTCACAGCAACTAGGTCATCACAAAAAACAACAGATTCGAGGTTTTGACCCGGAACAATTTCGGGTATATCTTTTCGGTCTATTTGTTAAGAATCCTATTGGGAATATAGTTTTGCCCATCAAATGCAGTACATGACTCTTTGTGCTAGAGATAAACTGTTGTGATTCTGGGGGAGCAACAATTTTTGAGTCTTCTTTTGTCTCTGTTGGTTGTAGATAATTTGGAAATTGAGAGTTTTCCTTCCATTTTAATTGGAAACTGCTTGAAAATTTTAGAAGTGCAATTTCTTTAGACTCTTTTCCGTTTCATCAATAGTACTCAACTTTTGTTGAGCGAATGTCGGAAATAGTTTAGTTACCTGGATGGATAGTCATATTCATTTTGTGCCGGATTGACCATGAATGCTGATTTGAAATCGATTTTTTGGTCAGCTTCAGGAATAGAGTCAACCAAAACTTCAGCGTTTTTTTGCGATTTGTGAGTCTCGAAACTGTTCATCAGACATTGTTTTTCTGTGAAAATATTTAGCCCGATTCGTTTAATTTTATCCTTTTCGCTTTTACATCTGTTAAAAATCGCTTTGGTTCTTCGACAATTTCCAAAATGGGGGGACCTTGTATTTGGATGTGTTTTAGTTTTTTGTTTTTGCTTTTCACGCTAGATCAAGTAACACACTTATTCTTTGGACTGGGTTGAGTGATATGTCATATAAAAGTCCTGTCAGTCGTGATTCGAACCACTTAATAAACTTCCAGAAATTTTCTCTCGTGTCGAAAAAACCGGTTTGAAAATTTTGATTTTTCGTCCTAATTCAAGTGAACAAAGCGAGCGAGCAGGCCTACAACAAAATATGTCTGTTGCGAGCAAGACCTTTAATTTTAGTTTAAAGCAAGTAAAAGCAACCAAAAGATTTTAAAATTTCAAAAAAATGTTTGCCATTTTTTTAATGTTTTTTTTGCCCAATTTGCATGTATTAATATGACCCAAAAAACTATTTTCAAACTATATATAAAAAAGAATATACGAAAGCACAAAACAGCAGAATTTTACAAAACATTAGTTAAAAACTGGATAAAATAGTTTAAAACGTCACCAGAAGACAATTAAAAAAAGGCTAGAAGTAAAAACTTCATGCAATTAAAACTCTGCAAAAGCAGCGGAATAATGAGAATACAGAACAACGGAGGTGGTAAAAAGCTAAAAAGTTTCCACATCTGCGTTATCAGGTTGAAGACCCTCGATAGCACTGATAGCATTGCCGCTATGGCAAGTCGCTATGGCAAGTCTCTGGCGGAGGAACAATGACTCGCGGGGGTCAGCTGAGACGTCAGCTATTCGGTTTCCAAAAGATCTTTTAAAAACTTGAGCGACTAGGATTTCTAAGTTTTCGTGGCTCACTACTTAGAGATGATGAGTAAACGTTTCGAATCGTCAGTTGAGAAGACGAAAAGCTCTGTTTTTATCTTCAATCAAGAAGAGGCTTATGTCGGCACAAGCCTTTCACAAGTCTACGAGGTCTTTCATGACAGTTTGCCAATTGTCCCCAACAGAGACATCGTCAAGATAACCCTCGTTGAAACGAGAGTTCAGAATCTCAAGTTTAAAACGGAAGCAGAGACAGAAGTAAAAAACAGCCAGAGGGTCGCTTTGTTGATAATCTTCGCTGCTGTACAGGAGTTCCTTACCAAAAAAAAGGTATGCGCCCTCCTCGTAACTTAAAGAAAATAAGGGAAAAACGTCTGGACAGACCTCTGCTATCCAATTTGCTGCTTCATTACGACGCACTGTGTTGAAAGCGTCAGCGAAATTGATCTTAAGAAGTACATCTTCGTCGCCCGCTTTTTCAGAGAAAGCACGAGCAGCGTGAACTGCAGCTTCGGCGCCGCTGGGAACTGCAAACCCGATATTCAAAGGGACAAGGGGGTTTTGAACTGAGCGGCCAGTTTGATCGAAGAGGTTTTAGCAACAAGACATCGCAAAGTTTCACCAACGGCAATAGGTGTGATACCGGAGTCTTTTATTGGCTCCCGCGATAATGGGCGTGACTTCTGGTGGGACAGAACCGGCAAGGATGGTGTTGGCTAATTCAGTGAGAGAATTGAGGATCGAAACTCCTGTGGTACCGAGTTTCTTTCCTACAGTCTTTGAGATGCTTTGGGCGTAAACGGCTCAAACCACCCCCTGATCCGTTCGCGAACGCAATGATGGCTCTCTTGATAACAGTGGCACTTACAAGCAAAGGGGATGTGATGCCATTTTTGGATGGGAAAGGCATGCAGTTCATTGGACGGCGAGGGTGTTTGCTTTAGAGCTTAGTCATGATGTCCTCGTTTTGAGACGCCAGGTTTTCGTGGGAAGTGACCTTTGATGTCCTCTTCATCTAGTTTGGAACCTTACTTGCTAGTAACTCGATAGGTTTTTTTGTTTTCTGGACTTACTCTGGTGCTCTGATGTCCCGGGAAAAAGAGTATTGACATCAGCAGTCTGTTTAAAATTTTCTAGTTTCTTCTTAACAAAAGTATCAATGGATGTGGCATTTCTTTCGTTCTTGGAAGGCTGACGAAGTGTGAAGAAGGGGAAAAGCAGAAGACGGGACCATGCGTGGATATTTTCAGAATTATTAACAAAATTTTACAGGAGATGTTGTAATACTCTGCAAACAACGGTCTTGCGCCCTTGGGGACAAATTTCCGAGTGGGGACGCTTCTTTGAACTAATTCCAAGAGGCGAAGAGAAAACTCGGGGTTCCCTATAATGCAATTAGAACAGAAATATTGTTCACCTACTCTGTGTTTGGAAACACCGAGGCAGACCAAATGAAACCATGAATCACAGGACTCACAGCCTACCCATTCAAGGTTATTCCCTGAAGTGTTAATACAGGAAGTTACTCCACAAATGCCATCGTCATTGATGTTGAGGACGCCGGAAGTTTGAGTCAGACCGGGCTGTAGATCCTCGGCAATTCTGTCAATCAGCTCGAGGTTAAGACATTCGATCAGAATGACCTGAAACTCGTGTTATCAACGAGTTTTTATTTTGAGCAGTTTTGTGAGAAAATTGGCTATTTTCAATGATAAGTGGCGTTAATCGTTCAATAAGGAGGAGTCAATGTGGGTTGACGAAATAATTTTCAAAAATTCGTTTGAAAATGGAGACTTTTCGCAGCTACTGAAAAAGCGCAAAAATCACAGCGACAATTTGCGCTAGTCGGAAGGAGAAGAAGAACGCTGAACTACGCAGATAACGAATTTGAAGAACGAACGTGAAGATCGGAAAGCGATGCGGAAAGTAACGATTGTGCTGTCACAACCGTTACCGTTCTAACTTTGTCAATCAGGAAGGCTGAGAGCCGATATTTCAACCCTTCCCAGTGCTGAAGAGAGAGCTTATTTGATGAAGACCACGAATCCTGAGGGTTTTTCAGTGAACTGAGAGACTATACATTTAAACAACTTTTAGTTCCAGGAATGGCCTCAACTGAATTTAATTAACATGCAACTTATCTTTCAGATAATGAGAAGCTAGTAGTTGAAGGAAATGGTTGATCCATCTCCGATGGATATGATGATTTTTATCTACTGAACAAAAACAATAGTAAAATAATAATTAAGAAGTAGCTCTATTTTTAGGAGCGACCTCGTGGTCTGGGGATACTGAGATCCAGCCATGAGCTCAGTTCACTATTTTAGCATGTAACTATATTAGTTTGCAAGCTTTGGCCGATATAGCTTTTAAGTTTTACAACTTTGTCGACCCGATGTTAATGGTTCACACATTGAACCACTGAAGACTAATCGGGCGAAAATCTTGTACTGCTACGGCATTTTCAGATTTCAGGAGCAGTTTGATTATTGCTGAAAAAAAACTGTTTAAGAGTTTTCCGTCTTGACCAAAATGATTGAAACTTTTAGCTAAAATTGAACAAAATTCTTTCGTGAAAACCTTTAATAACCGAGATGTAAGGCCGTCTTGTCCAGGCGAGATTTTCAAATACATTTTCCTTATAGCCGAGTGAATTTCATCTTCTGTAAAGTGATTTTAATTATCATTTACATAATTTTTAGTGTGTTTTTTGATAAAAACATCCTTAGTAAATGTTCAAAGTCTGTTGTAAAAGTGTTTGGAAAGTTTTTTGAAAAAAGATTTCGAAAATGATTAAGAATATCATCATCCGTATTATAAACGCTCTGATCCACTTGATTTCTTTTGGTTGAGTTAATTTTGTTCTTTGGGTTGCTTTGACTCTACCAAATTTCGGCAAACCCTCAAAAGTATAGCTGAGAGTTTTCTGAATTTTTCGAAAAACTAAAAAAATATTTTTTTTCCTTTGAGACCTTTTGATGATGTTCCAGCACCAAGTGAATTTTTCCCAAACTAAACTCGGATTTGGACCTTTCCCGCAGTGGATGCACTATCTGAGAACAATTTCATAACTCTTCAAATTATTGATTTCTTTCTGCTCTACAAGCTTTTTATTCCCTTGATTAAACTTCAGAAGTTCACGAAACGTTTTTGAGGCTACTTGGTGATTCATTATCAATAATGTTTTTTAGATCTTTACAAAATAAGCTAGCGTTGTTTTTTGAAAACTTCGTTATTTAATTTCCAGTAACAAGGGCTGCGCTGATACAATATTGATGGCTGAACAAAAACGTGTATGAGCAAATGATGAGAGATTGACATTTGAGTGCTTTGCATAAAGTCATACTCTGTTTCGAAACTCATAAATTTATAGTCTAAGCGCGGAAAAAAATTATGTTGTTTGTCATAATGTGTATAATCACAAAAATCAATTTTGAGTGCGAAATCAACAAAGCCAAA
Source organism: Symsagittifera roscoffensis (assembly GCF_963678635.1). Lineage (NCBI taxonomy): Eukaryota > Metazoa > Xenacoelomorpha > Acoela > Convolutidae > Symsagittifera > Symsagittifera roscoffensis. The sequence continues at coordinate 33,677,254 of NC_087069.1, read as the reverse complement.
AAAATCAAGAATTTGTTCCTTGAATTGGGTAAATCGTTTGGTACGTGCCTCATTTTAAGAACTTTTAGTAATGTCATATTTGAGTGCAAAAATATCTGATGCTTAATTTCAGGGAATTCAAAGTCGCTTGGAAGGAATTTGGGTTCTCATTAAACTCAGATATATGTGTGTTCTTCCTGAATGCGCAAAATGAAACTGAAAAAAAATTTTTTAATTTGATATTTTTTGATAAAAGAGTGTAGTTTAGCTGAATTTCCTATGCTAAAATATAACAGAAAAAATATCGGATTTTTCGCTTATAGAAAATTTGCTAAAACTTCTCTCTAACCAAGTCTTCTCCGGAGTTTTTAGATTTCATTATAGGCCCGTTCTTCCGTGTTAAGAATGACCAAGAGGTTGGTGAAATTTCACGCTCTCTTTTTGTAAGCATTCTTCCTTCAGAGGAAAATTTCCATTTTGTTATTTTCCTTATATGATAAATTGTCTTTTTTTTCCTTGGCAGAGTAAGAATGAAAATCTACGACCTGATTGTTGAGAACGTCAATCTTTTGTTTTTCTTGGCTTGGAGTTGCTGCACTGTTTGTTTCAATTTCATTAACAAAAACTCTAGATGGTGGTGTATCGACATTCTTTTCTTCGACGTTTTAACTGTCATTACAAAACTTGTTGTTTTGTCATCGTTTTTCTCGTCGCAGCCATTATTGGAGCTTGGTTTTTGTGGGGACGGATTATTGGTTTTTTGATTTTCTATGTTGCACCAATTATCGTGATGACCTTTTCTTAACATACATAAAGCATACATAAAGCAAACTCGACAATTTGATTTTGGCTAGCTTAGGGTAACTGTTCTTGGGTCTGTGAGACCCTCGTAAGCATTCCATGGGAATTATTGTTCTGTATGATTCCTTAGCCTTTGATGCTGGTTATAAAATGCTCTGCTTCAGGGGGAGTAATAACTGTCAGTGTATGCAGTTTGCGGTGATCTACTGTCACAATTTTTGTTTTTGAGATTGTCATCTTCTGTTGCATTATTGTGGGGAATTGTTTCAGTATATCGGAAGGACAACTTCGATATGCCTGCGCCAGATTTTCAGCTGACTTGACAATTTCTTTCGAGAATGGGGGGTTGATTTTGATTATTTTCATTTGTTTTGTTTCTTCTGTCGACTTATAGCTGTTAGCGCGTTTCTGAATTTTGTAAATTTCTGATTTGCGCTTTTCTTTTTTTTATTTTTTTTTATATTAAAAATTTTTTAGTTGAGAGTTTCATATTCAAAATGTACATCAAATAACATCATATTTATGGAAAACAACTCATCGAGTTAGTAACCTAAATGATGACACAAGAAACACCTTCTAATTTGTTAAGAGTTCGTCTAGATAGTTTCTGAACTGTTTCTGTACATTTTTTGTTCAAACGGATACTGGTTGTCCTGATCGGCAAACTGTTTTTTGTTCTTTCTGTGACTTGTGCTTAAAATACATTTAGATTTAATTTACTAAATATTTATTTGGATTTATTTACTAGAGATTTACTGAGTGAAATTAACCCTCGATGTTTTTGAATTTGAGAACTCAACACTGGTTCAAAATTTTAAATTTTTTGGGAATTGTAAAAGAAGACACCAAGCAAAATGTATCGATTAAGCGAAACAACCTGTCAATACATCGGATTTTGGTAAGGCAAATTATGCCGTCTGCATATGAGATTACTTTGGGGGCACAATAGCCCGGAACTTTCAATTGCTTCTGGAGATTTAGTTGCTTGAAGAAGGGGTTCGATAAAAACTATGAACGAAAATGCGGAAAGAGGGTAACCTTGTCTCACACTTCGATGAATTTTGAAGCTGGCTGATAAAAAACCATTTATCTCAATTACTGCTTTTGAGTCTAAACACAAAGTTTCAATAGCTGTAACAGAAAATTCATCAATGTTTAACCCTTTCAAATTTTTGATGAGACGATCTGTCAACTCTGTCAAATGCTTTAGCAAAGTCTAATTTTACAGCACATGAACCTCGGCTAGGCAATCGTTCTGGAGTAATCGCTTTTTTCAATTTTCGTATTGCTGTGTGCATTTGTTTTCAGGGAAATACGCGTGCTGATGGTATTTTATAACTTTGCAAAGGTCTTTTTGAATTCTATCACAGACTACTTGAGCGAAAATTTTGCGGCAGTATTCATGAGACTGATGGGGGCAAAAATCTTGTACTGCTATGGCATTTTAAGATTTCGGGAGCAGTTTGACCATTGCTAAAAGAAAACTATTTGGAAGTTTTCCACCATGAACAAAATGATTGAAAACTTAAGCTAAAACTGAACAAAACTCATCCTTGAAAGTCTTATATAGCCGAGATGTAAAGCCGTCTTGTCCAAGCGAGCTTTTCCAATTCAATTTGTTCATAGCCAAGTGAGTTTCATCTTCTGTAAAGTTTTCAAGTAATTTTCTTTTAATTGTAAATTGTTTTTTAGATTTTTGTTTATGAGATTGTCATCTTCTGTTGCATTATTGCGGGGAATTGTTTCAATATCGGAAGGACAACTTCAATATGCCTGCGCCAGATTTTCAGCTGACTTGACAATTTCTGTCAAAAATGGGGGTTGATTTTGATTAATTTGATTTGTTTTGTTTCTTCTGTCAATTTATTGCTGTTAGCGCAATTCTGAATTTTGTAAATTCCTGAATTGCTCCTTTTTTTTTATTTTAAATTAAAAAAATTTTAGTTGAGAGTTTTATTTTCAAAATGTACATCAAATAACATCAAGTTTATCGAAAAAAACTCATCGAGTTAGTACCTAATTTTTGACACAAGAAACACCTTCTAAATTGTTAAGAGCTCGTCTAGATGGTTTCTGAACTGTTTCTGTACATTTTTTGTTCAAACGGATTCTGGGTGTCCTGATCGGCAAACCATTTTTTTTATTTGTGCTTAAATTACATTTTTTCGTACCGGATACAGAGTATCCTGGTACGCTTGAAACATCTACCTTCTACTTCCTAGCAGTTTTTGTTCAATTGACATTACTTTTACCGGATACCGGGTATCCTGGTTTGTTGCGGAAGTCTAACATGTCCTTGGTAGTTTTTATCAGTAGAAGCAATTTTTTATTCGTATGTTCCCTGGTTCCCATGACAAAAATGTTTGCAAATTGATTTTCCATGACGTCGATGAGTTTGATTATGCACCACTAACAACCGCAACAACATACTTAAGCCTCGCAATGTTCGTTGATACAAAAACGTCACGCCAACTGTTAATCTGTAATATGGTTCTTGACGGTTGCAACGAGTGACAACTGAAAATTAGTTGTTCGAATGTTTCGCATTCTAAATTATAATAAAACATTCGAGCCATTCTCAAGAAAAAAAACACTGCTCTTCTCAATCCTTACAGACAACGTACAAAAATTTATAAAAAGTTTTTTTTTCCCAGATATCAAGCATTGAATTTTTCCAAACTTTGCCTGTAAATTTAATCAATTCTTCTTCTGAACAGAGGTAACGGTTTGCAGCAAAACACAAGCGGGAAATCGCAGCATGATGAAAACTGCAGTTTTGTAAGCAGAAATAATAAACATCTCGCGTTTTTGTATGTACTGTTATAATTAAACGGCTATTGGTAATATTTGAAATAATTGCAAAATCACTCGAACTTATTTCAATAGAGATGTTCGTATTTCTTAACAATTTTTTGATTTCTTTCGAGAAAATAAATTCTGTTGGTAACAGACTATCTCGATCTGACATATCAGAAGCAAAGAAATCGATAATTTTTAGACTAAAAAGTTTAAGTTGTAGGCATGGTAAGCCTACCCCACCATCTAAGATGGGGTGATATAAAACTTCTTTCTTTATGTCGAGTCTGCTTGATTTTTTCAATTCTGTATTTAATAATTGTTGGCATTTACTAACAGTATCTAAGTTAACTGGAGTATGACGAGCCAAATGAAAAAATTTAGGGAGAACATAAACTGACAGTGTTAATGATTTGGCCCTCAAAGATTTACTTAGTGAAATTAACCCGCGATGTTTTTGAATTTGAGAACTCAACAATAGTTCAATATTTTCAACTTTTTGGGAAGTGTAAAACAAGACACCAAGTATTTTTGTTTCCTTGACTGTTTTATAGGGAGATAAATCAGGTATGGAAAGCACTTCACTTTTACTTATGTTAATCATCATTTGAGTTTGTCTGCAAAATGTATCGATTAAGCGGAACAACCTGTCAATACATCGGATTTTGATAAGGCAAGTTATGTCGTCTGCATATGAAACTAGTTTGGGGCACAATAACCCGAAACCTTCAATTGCTTCTGTAGATTCAATTGCTTGAAGAAGGGGTTCGATAAAAATTATGAATAAAAATGCGGAGAGAGGGCAACCTTGTCTCACACTGCGATGAATTTTGAAGCTGGCTGATAAAAAACCATTTATCTCAATTACTGCTTTTGAGTCTAAATACAAAGTTTCAATAGCTCTAACTGAAAACTCATCAAGGTTTAACCCTTTAAAAATTTTTGATGAGAATTGATCTGTCAACTCTGTCAAACGCTTTAGAAAAGTCTAATTTTACAGCACATGAACCTCTGTTAGCCAATCGTTCTGGAGTAATCGCTTTTTTCAACTTTCGTATTGCTGTGTGCAATTGTCTTCCAGGCAAATACGCGTGCTAATGGTTTTTTACAACTTTGCAAAGGTCTTTTTTAATTCTATTACAGACTACATGGGCAAAAATTTTCGCGTCAGTATTCATGAGGCTGATAGGGCGAAAATCTTGTACTGCTATGGCATTTTCAGATTTCGGGAGAAGTTTGATTATTGCTAAACAAAAACTGTTCGGAAGTTTTCCACCATGAACAAAATGATTAAAAACTTTAGCTAAAATTGAACAAAACTCATCCGTAAAAGTCTTATATAGCTTAGATGTAAGTCCATCTGGTGCAGGCGAGCTTTTCAAATTGAATTTGCTTATAGCCAAGTGAATTTCATCTTCTGTAAAGTAACTATAGCCATCATTCTCATTATTTTCGAGTTTATTTTTTGATAAAAATTTCATTAGTAGTTGATCGGTTTCTGTTGTGGAATTATTTGAAAAAATATTTGAAAAATACCTTCGAAATTGATTAAGAATATCCTCATCCGTATGATAAACGTTCTGATCCACTTGAATTCGCTTGATTGAGGTAATTGTGTTCTTTGAGGTCCATTGACTACAAAATTTGGGCGCACCCTCAAATGTATAGCTGAGAGTTTTCTGAATTTTTCGATAGTCTGAAAAATCTTTTTCCTTGGAAACTTTTTGAAGATGTTCCAGCACCAAATGATATTTTTCAATCAAACTAGAGTTCGGACCTTTTCCGCTGTGAATACAATTTCTGAGAACATTTTCATGATGCTTCAATTTATTAAGTTTTTTCTGATCTACACGCTTTTTGTTTTCTTGAATAAACCTCAGAAGTTCACGAAAATTGTGCTTAAAGTTTTCGTAACTACTTGGTGATTCATTTTCAAAAAAATTTTTTGGACCTTCACGAATTAATCTGGCGTTGATTTTTAAAATTTCTTCATTTAGTTTCCAGTAACTAGGGCCGCGCTGATACAAGTTAGATGGCTTAACAAAAAACGTGTAAGAGTAAATGATCAGAAATTGATATTTGAGTGCTTTGCATTGTGTCATACTCTGTTTCGAACTTCATAAAAACATAACCTATGCGCGCAAAAGATTTATGTTGTTTGTCATAATGTGTATAATCAAAAAAATCATTCTTGAATGCAAAATCAACAAAACGAAAACAATCAAGAATTTGTTCTTTGAGTTGGGTAAATCGTTTGATACGTGCATCATTTAACTTAACTATTGAAGAACTGTTAATATTGTCATAACTCAGCGCATTAAAATCACCCATCATGATAATTTTCGAATTATAAGGTAAAAATCTGATACTTAATTTCAGGGAATTCAAAGTTGCTTGGAATGAATTTGGGTTTGCATAAACGTTGATAACAAACCAATTAAGTTTGACAAAATTTAACAATTGAAAACTTGTACTTGAAGCAATTCTTTTTGCAGGACTCAAGTTTGATGACCATAACGTTAAGAAACCACCAGAATTATTTGAGCCTGGTATGAAATCGAATAAAACATTATATTTATCCAGTAAACTCAAATGTATATTTGTAAGTTTTAATATTTTTGCTTCCTGAATGCACAAAATGAAACTGGGAGATTTTTTTTAAAACTTGGCATTTTTTGATAAACGAGTGTAATTTAGCTGGATTTCCTATGCTAAAAATATTACCGGAAAAATTATCTGGTTTTTCGCACATAGAAATTTTGCTAACACTTCCCTCCAACCAAGTCTTCTCCGTTATTTTTAGATTTTATTTTAGGCCCTTTCTTCCGTGTTAAAACTGACGAAGAGGTTGGTGAAGTTTCACGCTCTCTTTTTGTAAGCATTCTTCCGTCAGAGCAACATTTTCGTTTGTTATTTTCGATATTTAAATTGTCTTTTTTTTCTTTTGCAGAGTAAGAATGAAAATCTACGACCTGATTGTTGAGAACCTCATCCTTCTGTTTTTCTTCGCTTGGAGTTGCTACACTGTTTGTTTTAGATTCATTAATCAAAACACTCGATGGTGGTATTTCGACATTCTTATCTTCTTCATTTTCGGTACCATTACAAAACTTATCGCTTGTTGTTTCGTCATCATTTTTCTCGTCGCTGGCATTATTGGAGCTTGGTTTTTTGGGGAACTGATTATTTGGATTATTGGTTATTTGGTTTCCTATGTTGCACCAATCATCGTGATGACCTTTTCTTGGCGTCCAGACATTTTGCATTTTTGACATTCATGTAGTGAAGGTATGTGAAACGAGATTTCTACACCTTCCCACATTTTGAAGCCATCCATTCTCGATTTGTAAGACTAGTCCGTCAGCTTTTTCTCTTGTTCTTCGTTTTGAATTTTAACTTCTAAAATGGCTCTTTCTGTGTAAACATACTGACCCCGTTCCGTTACGATACAGGTCTCACGTTGGAATATGGGGCTATGAATTATGTCTTCTGGCAATTTGAGAATTAATTTCGCTTCGATATCGTTGCATACATAAGGCAAGTTCGACAATTTGATTTTGGCTAGTTTAGGGTAAATGTTCTTGGGTCTATGAGACCTTGGAAAGCATCCCATGGGAAATACCGTCCTGTTTAGTAGAATGATTCCTTCGCTTTTGATGCTAGTTATGAATTGCTCTGCTTCGGGGGGAGCAATTACTGTCAGTGTATGAAGTTTGCGGTCATCTTTCGTCACAGTTATTGTTTTTGAGATTGTCATCTTCTGTTGCATTGTTGTGGGGAATTGTTTAAGTATATCGGAAGCACAACTCCGATAAGCCTGCGACAGATTTTCAGCTGACTTTACAATTTCTCTCGAGAATGGGGGGATTATTTTGTTTATTTGGATTTGTTTTGTTTCTGTTGTCGATTTGTTTGCTGTTAGCGCATTTCTGAATTTTGTCTCCGTTTCAATCAGCACTTCATGAGTAATTGGTAGCTGAGACTCCGCCAATTGTTGTTGACTCATGACTTGGTTTTACTCAGTGGGGGGCAAAATTCACCCGGAGATATACTTGAAAAAAAATTAGATTTTTTTTCGTTCAAAATGAAGAAATCAGAAGGCAAACCACAGAAATAAATTAAAATTCACTTATTTGAATTTCGTAGAGCGGTTTTCTCCTCGAGCATGTTAAATTTTATTTCTCGCCCTCTAGTGTTTGCAAAAATAAAGAAACGTTTCGGAACAGTTTCAATCGAAAAACAACAATAAGCAAATCGTCACGCGATGGAAATAAGGTCCATCAAATTAGAAAATAATTTAAACGAAAATTGATGAAATTTTTTACCCGTTTTAAGTTCAAGAATGAGAAGGCATAGTGTGCTTTCAACATTTACCGCACATGAAATTGTTTGATCCGATTATCATGACGGGAATTGGGTTCTTCTATTTCTTGTTTGGCCTTGTTTTTTCGGCAGAAGGTGAGTTTGAGTTGCTGTTTCTAATAAGTAGCCTCGATAAAATGCGGATATTTCTTAGAATCATATACTTTTTTGTTTTAGAAGTTATTTTCAGCAGCAGAGGGGCACCTGATTTCAATCGTTGGTTTAGCTTTGGAAAGGACATCGAGGTATTTAACGATTTTTCTTTTAAAAAACCATAAGATTTTAGAGATGAGTTATAAGAATCTAAACATGTTCGAATGATTGTTTGTTAGTATCATGTTGATGGAAGTGGTGCACTGACGAAAGACTGCGTGGGACTTTTCACTGGAGACGAAAAGGGTTCTATATTTTCCCCTGTTATTGATATTCATCCTCAATCAGACGTTGTGATTTCGATTGAATTCAACATTCAATCATGCAAAGATTTAAAAACTGAAAATCTTGAAGACATTTTCAGCATGTGCAGCCCTTTGCTGAAATTATATTACATTGAACTGAACGACAATGAAGATATTTTTATTGATACTTCAGAAGCCATCAGTGCTTTTGACCTAATACGATCTGACGGTTTAGTGGATGAAGACATAGAGTCGAGGTTTCATCTTATAGATTCATTATCCGATAAATACGATGACTTTGCAATTTTCACGACAAGAAATATAACAGTTCCAGCCTTATCAAAAAAAATTCAGTTCAAAGTTGACGATGATGGCAGTTGTTTTGCCCTGAAAAAATTTGACATCACTCGTTATTTTTGTCCCTCATTTACCTTTGAGCTGCAGTACTTTCACAGAACATACGCGGAGCTTAAGTCAACGGAAGCTACTGGAAAGTGCGTGCAAAATTCGTCTTCCAAAACGGGGACAAAGTTGTCATCTATTTTGTGCGATCAGCGCGGAAATTGGGCAAAACAGTATCAAGATCTCTCATCGTGTCAGTGCAACCCGGGATTTGAACCCAATGACATCCTCAGTGAATGCCAAACTTGTCGCAAAGGATATTTCAAAAATAATTTGGGAAATGACAATTGCAAAATCTGTCCAATTAATTCCGCAAGTTTTTACCCTGGTGCTGAAAAGTGTCTTTGCGTCAGAGGTTATCAACGACCCGAAGGTGAAGATCCTGAATCGATGTGCTCAAAAGTTCTCACACTACCTGTACAGTAAGTATAGACCAGTGAAGTATGATACCGCTTTTTAGAATACTCGGCAAGGGTAATAGTTTGACAAGTATTATCAAGGTATATAAATGGTTTTAGTGAAACTTCACGCGACAGCCATTTTAATAATGCCGCTTTAGACTAAGGCGTACTCACATGAAAATTTGATGTAAAAGAAGTACAGAATTCAAAATCTACCCAACAAACATAATAGAAATGGCGTTTCATGAAGTCCCTCTAGACTTTTTGTTGTGATTATTGTCAAAGAGCCGGAAAGAGCTATGGCGTAGGGTCAGTTTTATAAATTTTTTGCCAACCATTTTGACTACCTCGAGGAAAGCTGCTAGCGGGTCAAGTTTGTTATCATATTAAATAGCTACTGGTCGTGATTCGGATTCTGAAATTAATTTTAAACAAGACTGCTCGTATTAGGGCGAAGCCCTGAATGTTCCGACTGCCCTTTAAGGTTTATGGAGCAGTAATAACATTAAAAAATTCAATAAAATAAAACAAAATGAAAAAAAAAGTTTTCTAAAATTTAAAATTTTTTATGAAAATCATCCCCCCACACGCCATATAAAGTACAAAAGGATCGATTTCGCTCCTTGTAACAAACCAATTATGGCAAACAAGCTTCTTTTAACCAATTTGGAACAATTTCTAAGACGGATTAACTCTCCGCTTACGCGTTAATAGCGCGAAATATATCGCGCGTTAGTTGTCCCAAATTGGCCAAAATGGCCATCTTTAAACCCCCGTAACTTTACAAAAAATGATCACAGGTGAAATATCTTTTCAAATTTGAGCTCAGGACAACAATACCTTTCGAATGATATAAAAAAATTCCGTCAAAAATGTCTAGATAAAAAGTCGAAATTTGTCTGAAGAAAAAAAAACCCACCCCGAGCACAAATATTCCGTTAATTTCGTATCGAAAGTCGGAACAAAAAGTTATCTGTCGAGAAACTTTTTTTCGCCTAATTCGATTGCTCTTTCCAGCAAAAAACTACAGGAAATGCAGTAAACACAAATTGCACAAAAAATGATATTTTCGAATTAAATTTTTTTATTTTCTTTTTTTCTAATTAGTTTGGTCTGAACTTTCTGTGCTACTCGACAGCAACCAGTTATGTTTGTTTCTTTTAGAGTACAATTAACTTCATCGACTTAATGTTTCATTTTACCCAAATGTATGTCTCATGTTAAGATAAAAAAAACAGCCTCGCTAATTCTTAATTTCAAGACGAGCTAGCGTCTAACTTTCCCTGTAAATTTCAGGAATATCAAAGTGCTTGCTTTCGACACATTTGTGAAGGTGCAGTGGAATGAAGCCACCCCCGTTGACAATCAAGGCCACACAGAAGGCGTTATACATGAAGTCAGTTGTTGGCTCACATCACAGGCCAACAGCATTCTATCAAGTAAGTGGTTGTAACACAAAGGCGTCTAATTGGCCCCTCTTTGTCGCATTTTACTTCAATTACTTCGGTCTTTAGATACCAAAGTCTTCAAGTTACTTCAATCTATGTGACGTCCCTACATGTAGCCAGCAACGATATATTTTTAATCTTCAATTTAATTTGACAATATTTGGTTCATTTTTGATACTTTCGTGATTACTTCTGAGAGTTCCAGGTGCCAAAAATGAGCTTTTCTTATTTCACTTTATAAAGCTGCTTTTTTCCGCGTTCTCGCTATTGTTTGCGAAGCACAGCTTCGCATCTGTGCTCTTGAAAGCACTCGAAAACTGGGTTCCCAGTAGCGTTATCGGTCATATTTTTTGCTTGCGCACGCGAAGTACAACTTTGCCTCTGTGTTAGAAATGTGATTGTCAACTCAAATAATCGCTCGAGTATTCCCAGCTAATATAATTTGTGTCTGTGTGTTTAGCAGTTCGTGTGTACAAATCTAGCTCAGCAATTGTTACTGGATTGATTTCGGGTGAGCGGCACGAGTGTTCGGTTTCTTCTACAAATCCAGTGACGAGAGAGCCTCCCAAAGAATACACTGACCCGTTCATCACGGAACACGCCAGTGAGTTGATAACAATTAACCAATTATTTCTTTATTTGCCTCCGGGTTTTTTTTGGGGTAGGGATTGTCATGCATTTCGCCGAAGCCTTTCCCACCTTGAGGAAATTGATTATATTGGAAACCATCCGACCGGGACTGAGGCGTATTCGAACTCAGGGTCCTCGTGTTAAAATCCCGCGCGCTTTACCCACTCCGCCACGGACGCTCTACGACAATTATTTTAAACTGCTAAATCGAAATGGTTCTCCAGACTTTGAGCGGGCGATACGCTAGACACGCCCGCAAAAAGTAAAACAAGACTGCTCGTATCAGGGCGAAGACCTGAAAGTTCGACTGCTTATAAGTTCCATGAAGCAGTGTTCACTCTAGAACAATCGATGAATTTAAAAAAAAAGAATAATTTTTTTAATTTTGAGTTTTTTTTTAGAAAATCAAACCATATGAAGTACAAACTGATAGATTTCGCTCCTAGTAACATAGCAATTATGGCAAATAGCCTGCTTCAACCAATTTGGAACGATTTCTAAGACTTAGTTTTTTCAGGTTAACAACTCGTTTAACAGAATTACTGATCCTTTCGATGGCTTGGCTTATCGTAAATTAGAATTGAGTGATTTATTCTACACGTTTGGCTTGGAGGTGACGGCCATGCCTGGCTTTACAAATGTCCAGGGTCGAATCCACCGAGACTTGTTCTTTTTTACTAAGTGAAAGTTCTGGACTTGAAGAAGAGTATTGCCAGTCTATCGTTATCTTATTCGCCATAACACAAAATTTTGATGTGATTTCAATACCTTTCACTTTAATTTGAAACTCTTTTGATGTCTTTTATCTGATTGCTTTTTTTCAAACAATCAGTTTTTTACCGTTTATATCAACTGATTCCTTCGCTGCTGTGGTTTGCTTTTTCGACATTTTTTCAGAAATGTTTCGCTTCAAAAATGTAGCGGCTTTTGTCTCGTTTTCTGTCTGCTAGCTTGTCTCCTGCTTGCGTTGTATCGCAAGTGGTGCAAAGCTCTTTTTCGCGTCTGTGTATATGCTCTTTATTCCATTGTACCTACAAACTTTTTATTTCAGTTCTTCCCAATTCTGGTCGAGCTAAGCAAGTCGGCGCAGATCGTCTCTGGCATATCAACTGGAACGCACCAGACAAGCTAGTCGAACTACGACAAAATGCCACTACTTTCGGAGATGGAATCACGCAATATGATGTAATCGGTTACGTAATCGAGGCTACAGAAGCTGGAAGAGGTGCTAATGTGCAACAGACACAGCGTGCAATAGTGCAGAATACGACGAATGACCTTAATGCACTGTTCCCGGTGTTCAAAAACCAGTTCGCGAATGTTTCATTCAAAGTGAGTTTTCAAGAACACAGCTAGAGTAAACATACTAAAGAATAGAATATATTTCTAGAATTCTGGTCACTTGTTAAAATTTTAGATCTGCCCTTGGTTTTAGTTTTCAGCTATCTACCGGACAAGTCAAGTCATGTTATTTGCTGTTTTTATCGTGTTATTATCTCCAGTTGTTGCATAAAATAAAGAGTTCTTATTTGACTTCAATTTGCTCCGAGCTACGACGAGCGAGGAAAAAACGAATTGTTGTCAATTGAGTCTGTTGTGATTGATAACCTATTACTTTTCATTGTGTAACGGTAACCCTTTCTTCGGTAACTCTGCAATATAATGAAGTATTGAACTCTGGTAAATAATATTTTACCAACGTAACGCAGAAAATTTTTAAAGAAACGAGAACCAAATGTTGCTGTACACAATGGTATGTTTCATCTAAATACTATTGAAAATCTACTATTTTTTTTAAAAACGCAGATCAAAAGGGGCAATTTTGAGCACGTTATTCAAATTTTTTTCAGAGTTTTTTTTCTTAGGCTAACGCTCCCAACAATATTCCGTCTAAGATATTGGCGTCAAGTATGCCCTCTGAAAGCTGCAATGGCCGACTGCCAAAAACTTTGGCGTGGATAAAAGACCTGCTTTTTACAAATAACTGGACCAACATACGAGCTGTTAGGCACGCCACTGAAAAAGTTAAATTCAATTTTTGACATTTTCTCGACTAAGAAAATGTATTTCACCCCAAGCAAGGATTACGGATTGTGCTTGGTCTCGAACTTACGACCGTTTGACTTAGAGTCGGAAACCGTAGCCACATCTCCATCGCTCCTCAAACATAATATTCACGTTGGTTCTAATTGTTTCAGATCAGAGTTATTCACCAGATAGACAGTGTGCAAATCAACAGCACAGACACTTTTAACATCCCAAAACAAACTGCAGGTATGTTTGTTTTTTCATTGAACAACCCTATTAACACTTCGTATGCTAATTAATTTAGCTAACTTAAGCCTCATTTTTGACATATTTTGATCCGAAATCTCCTCTTTTAAAATTGGTCTATTCGTCTAATTAGCTGCGATTTTTGCTCGAAATTCGTTGGCTACCTTTAACACGATGCATGCTTTCTTAATAATTTTCTAAAGATCGGAGACTTCTGAAAAAGTCGCCTTTCTTTTTTCTAATTGCTTCAAGTAAAATTGATGCAGAATAAACATATATTTCTAAATACCCCTGAGACTGCGATTTCAATCATGCATATCTGTTCTCTGTATTCCCTCCACTGACATAATTCATCAGGTTTTAATTAACCAATCACTCTCCAAGCCCAAATGGGGTCACTTGTCCCTTTTCAAATGACTCAAGTACAATTTACGTTAAATCCATTCCCACGTAACTGACTAACAGTACAAATTTTGGATCTAGTCAACTTTTTCTTCCCCTATGGTTCCCCTGTAATGAATTTCCCTGTAATGAAAGTTCCTTGTAATGAATTTGCCCCAACTAAAAAGAAAGAATTGAACAGTCGTTCAAAATTTTGTAGACTTTTTTTAGGTCGACCAAATTGATTTTCCGAGCTCTCCCGAAAGACTAAAAAGGCCCCCTGTTTTGGCGAAGTTTTCGACGCTGCAGGGAAAATTTTGAAAAAACGGGCCAAAAAAGATGTTTTGAGGCATTTTTTGGAAAATTTTGACCAAAAAATAGTGTTTTTTCGGCGCGCGCTTTCCTCTCAAAATTAGTAATTATTGGCTCCGAAGGCGCCTTTAGAAAAAATGCTGGACTGAAGTGCCTTTTTATTGTTTTTCAAATCAAAAAGGAAAATTTTCAAATTCAGTGATATTTGGGTTCAATTTTCAAGAATCATTTTCTAACTTGACATCACCAATAGCAGATAGATAATTGTCAAGTTTGGTTTTTTCGTGGAAAAAATTATGAAAAGAGTAATTTTTCAACAATATTATCTTCATAGCATGCGTCGCGTGCCTTAAAAATATATATTTTAAAATGCTTGTTAGTATAATTTGTTTGTTTGTGCAATCTCCGATTTCTCCCGTTGCTGATTTGAAAACTCATCTTGCAGTTTTCCTTTTGAAGGGAGACAAACAAAAGAACGCAATTATTATAGAGGTCTAACGTCAAATTATCCAAATTGCATTCCCGCTAGTATATTTTTTCTTTTGAGGAAATGCGCAATTTTGCAAACGATTCACTATAGATGCTTTTTTCTAAATGTTCGGTCGCAATTGTAGCAAAAAACACTCGAGGGCGAAAAAATTCAGTACCAATTCCATGTTTCCGAGAAAAATGATCAGCTTTCAGTTTATGTCTTTATTAGATACTGCCAAAATTAATCAGTCTTTTCGTTAATATCCATGTTAGGCACAGAAACCACCGCTCATCTATTCGAAACTTGTGGCGGAACCAATTGCACTTTCAAGCAATTAGTAATCGCTGAAGAACTTTAAAAATGATATTGGTATCTTTCGAATTTTTTTGTAGGATTGAGTTTTCGAGGATTGATTTTTGTATTCAATTTCGAAACACGCTCAAATTGAAAATCTATTTGAAGAATTTTATTTTGTTTTTTGAACCTATTTATTTTTAGTGCGTCTTTTTTGCCTTCGGACGGAAAAGGGAAAAATTTTATGGAACAATATAAACTGCATATGTCAGCCTTGAATTGTACTACACATAATGAAATAAACCTAGATTTTTAATTCCCCCACTTCTGAACGATTAATTTTAATGATATCTTAAGGATATTAAATTCTGCTTTCAAGTTCTTTTAAAAAATGGTCTGTTGTAAAGTCTTTGCTTGACTAATTGTCTGTTTTTGAAGACATAGTCTATTCGAATTCTCGATACTTCTGATTAGGCATAAGTTCTTAAGAAGGTGTGTATTTCATTATATTGTACTGTTTTAGGCGTATTTTAGTAATTTTAGAGATATGAGTAATAATGAAAACCTATCAAACAGATTTACTTTGATAGCAAATAGTACATTTTGCCCACCTTCAAGTGTATTAAGTGTATTGTAGTACTTTGACATCTTAGTTTGGTCATGAGAAAGTCAACATCGAATACTAGAAGGGTTGAATTATAGTTTTGCACTTTGTAGGTGTTATGGTTTCATTTTTATATCATAATTCAATGAGATATCAAATAAGATTGAATTGAAATGTGATTATGACCACCCACATAACGTCGCATGCATTAAAAAAATCTCGACACTATCTTTTTCTGTTCATATCAACAATCATCACATGAAAATACAATGATTGAAAAAATGAAAGTATAAACGCAAAATTTAATGGAAAACCACTTAGTTATGAGTACATACTCGAACGTTTTTTACGCATTCCTTGGCGCTTATGAGACTAAAAGTGGCGCCTTCATTTCTCTAACAGTTTCTCAGAGTCACTCATTGTTATGAACATGTTGAAAATATACTATATTAGAAATAGAAGTAAAAGTTTTAGTTTGTAACAGCGGGAGACTCTGTCTGAAATAGATCCAGTAGAAATTAGCGGTTATAACAAGTTATTGTTTCACTGAAGATACAGTTAGTTTATGCATTGAAATCCTCATGTCATGATGCAATGCAAACTCAATGCTACATGACAAATAGGTGCCTAGTAAATAAAAAGTGAACTAAAAAGACGTGCGCTTATGAAGAGGTGAGACATAAATTAAGCATTTTTTGCTGCACTTGGCTGTGAATTTGGTTGACTATTAGTTGTATTTCCAAGTTAATTTCTCATCAGGGTTGGCCGTTAAGGTGAAGTACATTAAAATAAAGGACGTTAAAATTAAGGCAATAAAAGAAAAAGAAGAGAATTAGGACCCCCCCCCCCCCAAAAAAAAAAGAAAAATGCCCAAGCAAGACACACCCCTCGGGGAGGATGTTGTTCAATTGATGCCTTTTTTGGAGCATTTTTGTTGAAAATCTGGCTGTTTACTACCAGAAAGTATTGGTAGGAGTAACATTCAAGCCATCATAAATATAAATAATGCTGAACGGCGGTGAAGGGATCAAAATGAAAGGAAACCTTGAATAAGGGATATTTCACGCTTGGCGATTAGTAGCTGACGTGAACAATAGACCAAATCAGTGGCTCATTTGATTCGCCTCAATAACTAGATTCTCCGCTCTCATTTACCGTTAGATCTCATTTATCTATCTAGCTACTTACTTTTAGGCTACCTTGGTTTGATGAGTATGCATGCTTGAGGCATAAACGGTATCTTACAAAGCATAGTAGGTCAAATATGCAAATAACATTAGATTAAAGTGAGATTATGCCATCAAAAGGAAAAAATAAATAAAATATAGGATTTTTTCTTTCAAAAAAACTATGAAACGCCGTAAATTGAGATACTTCCATCAAAAGAAGGAAAAAGAAATAAAATGTTTGATTTTTTTTATCTTTCAAAAGAAAACAATTGCGGAGCGCCAAGTTTTCAAAAAGAAAGATAACGATTTGATTCTTTTAAAAATCTAGGTTTTGTCTTCGGAAAGTTATATTTTGAAGCATTGAATTGATTTTTTTTTTTCAATTATCAGTTAATCCCGATTTAAATTACCATGCATTTGCATTTTTCGCTCTTGACTCTATCTAAGCTTCTTTTTAGATATTCGCTTTTGAGGTGATATTCATTCTTTTTACACCACAACTTAAAAGCATCTGCGTTTTAATCTAATTAAAATCAATGAGGCGGGAGAAATATTGATCTGAAAAATAGAGCTCATTGAGTTAGCTGATTTAGCTTTTCCTCTACCTAGCTTAAAACGGTGACACCGATTGAAGTGATTATTGAACAAATGCTTCCGCTTTCATTTAGCAAACTTTTTTTGTTTTTTACAGCAAGCTCGAAGTTACTCTGCAGCACGTAATTCGCGGGGGTCGAAAATTACCTGGGGGTTGGGCTTTTTTTAAAAAGGCGTTTTTCTTTGCGGGAGGGGGATCAAAACTATCAGGGGGGTTCCGCAAATTTGGATCCATTCTGATAATTATGTTGACAAAATCGAGCCATTCTGATAATTATGTTTCTGGAAAGTTAAATTAGCACAGAATTTTAGTAATTTAATCCAGAACACATTTTTTTGCGTTGAAAAGCAGTTTTTTTCAGTTTAATCTATGAAGAAGTCGATTTGTGTTGCGGGGGTTCCCGACAATTAAGTAGTGCAGAAAATGCTCAAAACCACCATATTGTTTGACCATGCAAAGGGTAGGAAGTTTCGTATCTCTTTCACTATTTCCTTCGATTGCAAAAGGGGGAAATTCGTTACTAGATACAACATTTGTCACTAGATTCAAAATTCGTATATGTGTAATTAAAGATGAGATTTTAAATGATGCATGTAAATTTAATTGGGGTACTCTTTTTGTGACTGCTAGGAGCTATGGCGTAGGTAGAGCGGCCGTGGTTGAGCGGGTAAGGCGCGTGGCTCTTGAACAATGGTCATCAGTTCGAAGCACACCTCGGTCCCGGTCGGAGGTCTCCCAATGTAATCCGCCTTCTCAAGATGGGAACGGTTATAGCGAAACGGGTACAACCGGACTCTAATAAAAAGTGCAGGGAGTTTTTTTCAGCAGAGAAAACCTCACAGAAAACTAGTAGAAGGTTAAGTGTATTATCATTTCCAAGCCCTTTTTATCGTGATTTAGATTACAAAAAAATCTGAAAAAAGAAACTTCGTGTCGGAAAACTACTCTGATTATTTTTGTTCCGACTTTCGAAACAAAAATATTTGTGCTCTGGCTGGTTTTTTTTTCTCCAGACAAAATTCGGCACTTTAAATAGCAATTTTCGGCGAAAGTTTTTAATATGATTCGAAAGTTTTTGTTGTCCTGAGCTAAAAAAAGATATTTCACCTGTGATTATTTGTCGTCGTTAAGTTGTAGGGGTTTAAAGATGGCCAATTTCTGATAATTAACGCGATATATTTAATGCTAATAACGCGTAAGCTGAGATTTAATCCGAGTTAGAAATTGTTCCAACTTGAATTAAGGTGTGCTATTTGGTCTATTTAATGCTTTTCTATATGCGAAATATATCACTTTGTACTTTACATAGCGCCTGGGGGATGATGGGATGATTTAAAAAAAAATTCTCAAAAAAATTTTTTTTTTTGAAAATTTCCTCCCTTTTTTAAAATACCATTTTTCCATAGACTTTAAAATGCAGTCCGTAATTTCAGAGCTTTGCCTTGATAAGAGTACTCTTGTTGCTATTCGAACTCAAATGGAGTGAGTAGCGGGGTAAATTAAGTCTTACTTCACATGACTTACTTCAATTACAGGATCATTTCTTGTCTTTGTAAGCATAAATGGTCCAAAACTCCCCTTGAAAAGTATATAATTATCTGCCTGTTAATCTTTTCATATTGAAATACTGAGTTTTGAGTTGTTTTCGTTGCGACCATCTGTCGAGAAAAATCAGCTTGAAAATTTTGTTTTTAGTCTCATTTCAAGCTAATAAGGTGAGCGTGCAGGCTTACAGTAGCTTATTTATGCTTAATTTAAGCCGTGAAACTTAGTTTTACTTCAGGTAATTTGAGTTTTGAAGTTTTCAGCTGGTGCTCGAAGTTTTGAACAAAGTTTTGAAGTTTTTAATCAAACTTTTTGAATTTTTTTAACGATTTTTTTTTTCTAATTTTCCAATTGGCCTATTTTACTATAAATTTGGAGTATGCCTAAGTTCTATTTTTTCGTTCACATACTTTTACACCACGCAGATAAAACGACTTTGATCGGAACATTCTGTGCTACTTGCACAGTAACCGGCTATCCTTGTTTGTTATCAAGTCATAAGTCTTTTATTGCTTTTTTAAAATTGAAAACTGGTGCGAAATTCTGTTCTGACTCAGAAACTGTCTGATATTGTTGAAGTTTCGGGAAAATTGTATTCAATAATGAATATTTGCTTATGGTGCTTTTTTTGGCAATAAGTTTCACAAACAAATTGTTACCGGGCTTCGTTTTCGTTAGCGATAATTAATCATTGAAAACTCCTTCTGCTAACAAATAAGCTCCCGTGGATGCAACGCGTCTACAACTGCAACAGTAAAAAAAATAATGATGAGAAGAAATTCAACAAACTTCCTTGCAAACACTTAACTCAACCTATATAAAATATGTTCCGTTAATCCTAACATGCTCATCGTTAGCCGTTTCATTTGATGCCATGTATACTAGTCTCATCGAAAAAAAAACGTATATGCAAATAGGTTCCAGGCACAATAAATTATGGAGGTCTTCTAATCAGAATGAACATTCTTCCAATCCCTTTATGTTTTCAATTCACAGATCTCTTACTTCTGTGCAAACCTTTTTACACTAACGTACTTCAGCGAGCGTTAGTGTTATACTACGACGACTTTTCTTTTTTTCTTTTAACCTAAGTTGCAAATATGGGTGCCACTTTGGGGCACTTTTACGGCTTTTTGATAGCATGTGCTTTGACATTCGAATTGTCATAACTCTCGCAATTGTTTGAAATCATTATTCACACATAATGTGGCTTTATGCTTTTCAATTTATTACATACAAAGCTATTGTGGATGCATTCAGTTTGTTATATTCCAAATTTTTTTGGCAAAATTGTGTCTATTTGTATTTGGTGCCACTTTTGCTGCATAGCATTGTCAATTTATTAGCATATGTAGCTGCTTTATTTCTGACTAGTGTTAACCGATTTTTGAGCGTCCTTGGCCGAGAGGGCAGAGCGTGAAACTCCAGTTCTCGAGGTCGCAGGTTCGAAGCCAATACCTTGCAAAATTTTACTAATTCGAGGCTTATTTCTATTTTTTCTTAGTTCATTTTATAAAGCTGCTTTTTTGTCTTGTTCTTGCGAGTGTTTGCGAAGCGCAGTTTCGCCTCTATGTAACAACTATTACGGCACACACTATAGTCTAAAATTGGAACTCACCGTCCAGGACTAAGTATCACGATCATCGCCGAAAAGGCTCTGTGAAAGGGCAAGAGACTCAATAGAAATATCGCTATGAAATTTTTTAGTTTCAGAAGAATAGAGTTGGTGATTCTACTCTCGAAAGTTGTACCAATAACTCAACTTTAAGGATTTTCAAAAATATCTTGAGATTTTCTGGAGAACTTTTAAAACTCGTGCTGCAAAAACAGGTTATGCATTTCAAAAATTTTATTGCGACTGCCGATCTTGCAGACTTTATCATATAAATGTGAGGGTGTGAGGGGCACAAACTCTCTTAAGACAATATTGAGCCTCTCACCCACCCGACAAGACCGATCTATTTTGTAGCTGTGCTTCGTTTCTTTGCCATTAAGTTTCGTTTTGTGTTTCGGTTTTGATTTTTTTTACACAGGTAGTTTGCGCTGTAAGATTAGTTTACATTCTTCAACCAAGTATTTGAAATTTTCTCTATTGGTGTCCAATTTTTCTATTGATGCAGCGCTAAACTTATTCGGCTTTTTATTAGCATGAGTTTCAACCGATTTATTTATGTGTATTAATTGCTAGTTGCTAGTCAAGAATGATGAAAATCTAACAGTAAAAAAGTTAAGGGGACTGACAAAGTGTTTAACTAATGCGCAGCTGATATTGGTTCGATCCTCCACTGCAGTATGCTTTTTGCAGGCTGATTCCATTTTCCGACTCATTCTCCTATTTTTGTGAACTTTGCACCTATTTTTTGTCATTAGAACTTAAACCCGATGTTGAGGAAGTGATTTTTCCCCCAAATCTCATGAAGTGTTTCATGCAGGAGCGGATTTGGGAATTTCTCGAGTGGGTTTCAAAAAATGTTGTCTATTTTTTGCGAACAGTTTCGGTTTGCGTCGATTTGTCATTTCACGATTGAATGAAGTCAAATTAAGAGCTGACATTTGTTTTTTGATGATTAAATTGTCACTATTTATACGAACACTTCAAAGGTATTTCGACACCGATTCTTTGGTTTGATTCGATCTAAACCGTTTTGACACCTTTTGTTTGTTGGTAACCATGCCTTCACTGTTTTTGGGTCTCTGTTCTTATTAACTTATTTGTGTTGTGCTCTGCAAACTGCACTGACCTGCAAGTAGCTTTACTAACTAGTACTAACTAGTTAATTAATGTGCTGTTTGATCCTTATATTTAGACAGCAGTCGCTAGCCAAAGGCAAAGTGATTTACATAGAAAGTGCATTATTTGTCTTTCGTTTTCTGTCAAATTAGACCTCTAAATATTGTTCTACTTTTGATGCGTCTTGAAAGTTTGATCTAGTACATATTACAGTAGTTCGCTTTTATGAATATCAGATTGCAGGAGTTTGGATTTTGACTACACGTCAAAGATATGTTTTTTAATCCTCAGCAAAAATTACAAAGGATTAAAAACATCTCTTTGACGGGTTCTCGAAAATCCAAACTCTTGCAATCTGGCATCAATACAAGCGAACTACTTTAATATGTACTGAGATCACGCATTCAAAGAGCGTCAAAAGTAGAACAATATTTGGAGGTCTAATTACAATCTCATACAAAAATTACTGTCTTATACTAACTACAAAAAACTTTAAACAAAAAAGGGATTTAGAAATCAGATGAGGCATCAAAAAGTCTATCATTGTGGGTCTGAAATTTTGAATGATTAAATTAAATGCTTATAAATATAAAATTTCCCGAAGACAATTAAATTGAAATGAAGATTTAGAACATTTCGACAACTAAAATCTGAAGTTTGTGTAGCTTGTCAAAACAAAATACCACCCAATACGAAATTTATTCAAAAGAGTTTCAGGCCAAAAGCGGCAGTCAAGTTTCAAAGTTGGTTCGGGTCTAGTTTAATCAAATAGTTAGAGCCAATTTAAACAAACTAACCAAGCCTATTTTCCTTACTGGGCCGCCGGGGCAAACAGAAAACAGCAAATGTGCTGCTTAACCGCTCACCACGCGTGAAATTCTTCGCTTAATATATCTTAAACATGATTTGAAACTCCCAGTACAAGAAGTAATCACTTGCTTTCAGGTTTCTTATGTTTTTGAACATGTGAAAACGTGTGTAACGTTGTCATTTTATCTTGTTCATTTCAAGTCGCCGCTTTTTATCTGCTGAACAAATTTCAGAACTGTCAACTTGTTCAGATTTGATCATGAAAGGGTCTTTACCCTTCCTGTTGTGTTGTGCCCGTTTGTACAGTTGGTACTATAAATACAAGCAAATATGGGTTAACTTGTTTGGCCAATCTGGGAGGGATTTGAGCAGTGAAGTTGAAACACGTGTTAGGGGCATGTAAATTGGCGGGATATATACCAAGCGTGGTATTAAATGTGGGTAAATTAAGATGGATTCGATTTGGGGTAAAATTGGAGCTGAGTACGGATAGGGGGATAGGGTAGTTTGACAAGTAACTTCCTTCAAAGAAGTATGCTACCCATACTCCGAAACACCGTACCCCTCTATTACATATGGTCCAAACATGTGAACATCAGAATGTTCCGATCACTGAAGACTTAAAGAATTACAAGCCAACAATAATATATATTTTTTGTGACTGTTTAGTTATTGGAATGCTGGAATAGCTGTTCTAATTTTTTCTAGCTTTTCAACGCTAAGTTGCGTTATATTTTTTTTGGTGCTCTGTCACCCTTATTTGATCAAATTTTTTGTGAAGTTGTTTAGGTCGTTCGTAGCCTTCTCTCTTTATTAGCTCTCCCGTCATAAAGTTAGAATGCAATCAGTCTAATAATCTCTTATCTTCCCTCCCTTGTCTCGCCTGCTAGCACACAAGTGCAGCCCCTTCCCCACTTTGAAGCAAATTCAATCTTTGAAGCAATGCAGTGCACATAATTAATGCATCTTGTTCGTATCCTCGTCCTTACAGGCTTGCAAGTGTAATTAATAAGCGAAAACAAAAAAAATCATGCTGTAATTTCAGTCCGCCCCCCCTCTAAATCCGCTACTGTGCAGATATATTTCACATGTTTGCTGTGCTTTTATATAAAAAACGCATATTTTGTTTTTTTTCTTCACCTGAAGGATGATGCTTAAAAGGAAGACTTTAAAAAGGTGTTTGGGTTGATTGATAAGAAGTGACATGTAACATTGACTGCCCAAGTAATACCTGGTGACAAATGTGACACATAATGGGAGCACGCGTGAAAAGATATTGCACTGAAAGGAGCGAGGGGAGGGAGAGAACAGGCTCTTAAAGTAAAGGGAAAAAGGAAATTGCTCAGGGCTTGAATGGGATATAAGTTAAAGAGATGAAAGGAAAGATGGCTTCTTTTTGAGTATTTCGAGTAAATAGAAAGGTGTTATGTTACGCAATAAGGAATTGATTAGAGGTTACCAATCATCTCACGCTGGTTCGAATTGTAGACGAGCTATTTAAGTGAAAATCTTTCTGATGCTTCTCTCTTGGGGTATTCTGGTATCTGGTTTAATTAGTCATTGTTTGTTTTTTCCTCGCTTTTTGCTGCATGAAATGAATGGAACTTTTTTCATCAGAAGTCGGTGAAAATAATTCAACTTACAGTGACATTGTTCCCGCCTTGTCATATTTGACACCTGATGTTTGGAATTTTCCGATGGGTTTTCAAGTTAAAAATGTGCCTTATTTACTTGAAATAACGACTAATTATTAAAAGGTCATTTAATTCAAAAAAGTGCAAGTCTGTTTTTCCTGTTTTATAAAAAAAAATGTTTAGAATATTTTTTGCATGCATCTTAACTCTTTCATCTTAAACGTTGAACTTGGTTTTGTTTGATACCTGATAATTTTCGATTGGTTTCCTCATTGACAAAAGCCTCATTTACAATTCACATCTGACCAAACATAATTGTGTCAGAAAGAGACAATCTGTTCTCTCTCATTATTATGACCATTTCGATGATTGAACGAATAGATGAGTGGCTGAAATAATAGGAGGGGACAACTTTGTTTGAAATCAATAGATCATGAGTCACTAACAATCGAAATATGAAGGAGTTATTGTTTTACAGCGGTTTACTACATAGTCAAGTTGACGAGAATTTTAAACATCTTTTTTTTACTTAGTGTAGCAAAATGGTGGCAATTTGGAACATTGCATGATTCTGTGTTTTGTTTAGTTACCAGGATTCATGTCTGACTTTTTTCACTCAAATTTTTTCACTCCGTCTTTTTAAATGGTTGCAATTATTTTAAAAGCATTGAGATGAAAGGTAGCAGAATTAAGTTAAAATGCGTTCCATTGAATAGACCAAATAAAAATCTTCCATCCTTTCTCTTTCAGGAAGAACTTTAATTTTTCGCGGCTTGTTTTTTGATTTATTTTCAAATTCAGTTCAAATTCATGTTCTAAAAGGAAGGCAATATTTGCGTTTGGTTTCATATCCTATATTAGTTTATTCTGTTTCAGATGCTGACAATGGTGGGGGCACAGACAGAAAAGGAGGTGGGGGCAGTGGAGGGGGTCTGTGGGAGGGACTTCCTGCAGTGATGGGGGTGCCAAGTGCAGTCATCGCTCTCATCGCTTCCCTACTCCTTCTAGTCATCCTCATCCTTCTATTCTGCACCTTCTGCATATGCATACACTGCAGGTAAAAGAAGACTAATCAAGCGTCGGTTCAGTTTTTTAATTATCATTTGGGTCATAATTATCATGAAGTATGTTTTAACCCGCATTATCGTTTTTTTGTCCGCAATTATCATCTTGAAAGTTTTTTCATACTTTTGTTTTTGCTTAACGAACGATTCTGAGTATTGACGCTTACTGGTCTCAAATTTAACCCTCATATTTTGCTCTTTAGTTCTTTTTGTTTGGACTATGCCCTCTGTAAAACAGCCCAAAGTTGTTAATGTTTCTTGAATCTTTGAGTAATTGATGCTTCCTGATCTTCTATTTATCCCTCAGATTTTTGTACTAAGTTCATGTTTGTTCCTATTTTCGAAGAAAACGGAATGCTTACGCTTGGGCCGGTTTTTTGTCCAGCCATTTTTCGACTTGACGGAAGTTTTGTATATAATCTGAAAGATTTTGTTATCCGGAGCTCAAATGTTTTTTCGTGTTTTTTATAATACGAAAAGGTTTTTGTACCAATGAGGTTCTTCATACGGACTGGGGTTGTGCTCGTCTTGATAAATCTGTTGGAGTACAAAGTATTCAAGACTGACGAAGTTTTCGTGGCATTTCGTCGTCTTAGTTTTCCTAACTCGTAGAAAGGTTTTAGAAGGTCCATGCGATAGAACTTTGCCCTTTAAGAATTTTGTTCAATAAGAAAATGTCTGTTTTATCAGCGCAAAGGGAGCTGGTAATTAGCTGTACTTGAAAATTTTTGACCCTCTAAAACTTTCCCATTTCGAAAGAGTGTTGTTGGTTTGGCCTTAAAGTCTACTCTGGATAATCTTACTTTGCAGATGGAAGAGATTAATGTTTTTAAAAATTAAAAACATTGAATTTTTAAAAATAATTCAGTAAAACAGCAGCGTTGGGTTGTGTCAAGGGGTGGTAAATCGATAATCGAATATCTGATATATCGCGATACAATATATCGAAATATCTATTGACAAGCTTTTAAGTATCGCGGCAATCTTTCGATTGAAAATTCTGTTTTTTTTTTTTCGATAATTTCGAATCTCTATTTAGTGATATATGTAGGCTAACTGTCCCAACTTCGAATAACATCCGCAATATTGGACCATGCAACGATCTATAGTTTGCATTGGGGTACCATAATGTGCATTGGGTTACCTTGAAATTGTATATATTTTAACGTGTTAACTAATACTGTGTGTAATTTTATTAGATGGACAACCACTAATACATAAAAAGTTAACGCGTGCGCTCTGCCGGTATCGTTTAGACAGAGCGCACTTGCGACCCCTAATGTAACACCAGCAGAGCGCACTCGAGCTCCAGAGTAAATTTGGGCAAACCTATCTGTACTGAAAATTTTGTGGGAGCTATCAACTTCGAGTTATCAACTTTTATAAATTTTGAAAAAGTTACTACTTCGGTACATTTTTTAATTATACGTGCGCTCTGCCAACTTGTTAGCAGCTCTACAACTTTTGATAATTTTTGGGCAAATTTTAGTTTTTGTAGCCTTGCTCGTTGAATAAGGAAAAATTAGCAAAGGGCAGAGCGCATCTATTATAGTTATTTTAGCAATAAACACTGAAAGAAAATCATATGTTTCCTTGACGACAATCATGGCAATGTAGTTTAAATCACTTACAGATGTTAAACTATTGTAAAAAAAATAGGCCCATCAGGGTTTTTAAGTTATTTCGATAGAGCGCACCTATAACTACGGTTTTTCAGGCAGAGTTCACTCATAAATATTTTAGACTTTTTATAATTTTAGATTCATAAATATTTTAGGCTTTTTTTTTAGATTTTCAAACCTATTTTTGATGAATTAATGTTCATTTAAAATGCACTAATTAAAAAATTACAGCCGCAAGATGCGCAAAATTTTGATTGGTGACAGTAAAATGAGACCTGTAAATCTTTTTGGCAGAGCGAACGTAAAGTTAAAGTTCGGCAGAGCGCACCCTATAAATATGGTTATTTCGGTTATATCGGATAATCTATCGAGGGGTCTAATGTATCGCCATAATCTATCGACACCAAAATTTCTACCGTCGTTACGATACTTCACATACATTGTCACGTAAAATGAAGTAAATTTTTTCTGCGGCCACGTTTTTACACTTTGCGCTCACCAGTTAATGACAACAAACAACCCCAGTTCCTGAAACCACTGTAAATTTTTCTCAGAACCTTTTTTTATGATGCCATTTTTCAAAAGTTCTTAGTTTTTTGCATAAAACCAAACTGTTTTCTTCGTATTTTCGTCTAATTTTTTTTCGTTTTGTCAACTGATTAGACCGCTGTAATTACAATAAAGAATACAAAGTAAGGGTCGGTTTTAATCTTATTATTTACTGATTATGAAAGTCTCTTTCATTTTAAATGAAAGTCGTAATGCGCCATGGACGCTAATTTTTAATTTTTCTATCGAGCACAACGTTTAAGAAGGCTTAGATCAGAATGTTGAAGAATCATTCAGAGCAACCATCGAGCTCAATGTTTACGAGGCGTTTAAGCAATAATTTTCTAGAATTTTAATCTTTCTAAAATCTTTAAACAAGTTTCTGTCTGAACTTGTCTTAGTCTGAACAAAATCTACTAAAAACAGCTGTGAAAATTTTGAACCTCTATGCTTTGAAAATTCATTTTTTAGTAAACCGATTCGCGCTATGAATTAACTTGAATTATTTCAAATTTTCATAGCTGGAATAGCTTGCTTAGAAAAAGTTAAACTGTTCGCGAACCGATTCAGTCTATAAACTAACATACAATTTTTCAAAGTTTCCTTACTTGACTAGTTTGCTTAGAAAAACTTGAATGGTTTTTTTAGAAATGGTTTCGTCGCTTGAATGGCTTTAATAAAAAACTTAATCTTTTGGGCATCCAAATTGCTTTTCGAATTATCTTTTTTTCGAAGTTTGTTTAGCTGTAATAGCTTCTGTAGAAAAACTGCAACTTTTCCCGGACCGATTTGTTTGAAATTTAAAATTTTTCAAACCTATTTCGTAACCTGAAAATTTCAATATTTCATTGCTTGTTAACTTGAAAAGAACAAAAAAAATTTGTGGCGAGCCGATTAGTTATCGGAGACGGGCTTGCTAGTATATTATATATTTAAAGTATATTTATATAGTTAGGATTATATCTTTTTTAAAAAAATCAGTATTCAGAAAACGTTTTGACTTTATGCGTGATCCGATCAATAAATCTATGAATTAATCTAGGTACTTGAATAGCATGTTGAAGCTCAATTTCATCAAGCGCATAGATGTCAATTTAATTTCTGACTGCTTCTAAATACTTCGAACTGCAGAAAAATTACCGTAATCTTCTTTAAGTCTCTGGCACGCCATTGAAGTGTAGAAAGACCTAGATACCTTTTACGTAGACACTCTTTCTAACTCTTTTTAATCAACCAAAGTGGATCTAAGAACTAGCTCTGTAACTGATCAAAACACAAGGGGAGGCGTGATTTTATGTGCGTAACCACAGAGCTACTATCTTCCCTCTATATTTAATTTAAGAAGCGAATCTATTTCAGGTAGAAATAATCTTTTTTCATGATAAGTTTTACTTTTTACCGACCTTAAGGACAGTGAAAAAAATTCAATTTCCGCTCAGTTGTTTCTGTCGATGTTTTCTCGTTTTCGGTCATGCCTAAACAGGTCGAAAATGAAATAACCTATTTTAGTCATAAACTGAAATGTGTCAGCTTTAATTTGAAAATAAATCCCATATGCCAATTTTATTTAAAATTTCCCAAGTCTTATGTTCTCTTTATTATAACAACTGTTCACTTCAAACTGCTTTAAACTTTCTTCCCACTCAAAAAAGTATTGCTATTTTTTGATGTGTCATTTTTGACTGAAGCCTGATGTGATTTGTTAGATACCTATTTGGAAGTTCAGTTTTTAATGTGAATATAAGTATAACTGACTATGAGTAATGCTATAAAAGTGGAAATTTCCAATTTGAATACCCCTTCTTTTCTTACCCGTCCCTTTTTCTAATCAGATCAGTATTGCAGCAAAAATACAATGACACCATTTGTTGTTCCTCTTTTCTAACTTATTATCTGATTTTCCGGGATATTGAGGAAACAGAAGACAGAAAGGTCGAGTCGAAATTATTCAATAAATTAAATTTATAAAAAGACGCACTCAATTCATGTTGTGATTTGACTCAGATGTGAGCCATTTTCTTTTAACCTTAAAATTTTTTCAAATGATCTTACTGAATCTATAAAAATATAGAAACAAAAGGGGAATCTTGAAATCTGGGTTGTTAGTTGTTTGATTACAAGCAGGCCGTTGTAAGCTAGGCATACGTGGTTTGTTGGTTAAGCTTTGTTGAAAAAAAAAACAATTTAAATTACATTGGCAATTTAATAGATTATTAATCATTTTAACGTCTTTTCTTAATTCATTTTTCAAGAGAAAAAAAAAAGAGACCAAGATCAAAGAATCATTTCTATGCTGAGCTCTTATTTCAGAGAGCAAGTTCAAATGGTTTAAACGCAACTTATATTTCTTAGGAAAACGAATGTTTAGCACTAAAATGTTCTGAAAATGAAAAAACCGTTACCTAATTCAATTTTTTGACATTTCAAATGTTTTTTTAAAGAAAAATTGACGTTCTGTTGATTTGACTCAATTGTTTTTCGATGGATTGACTTATTGGCGATCAATGGCAGGATTGGCTATTATTATCTTTTTCCTATACTGAGAACATCATTCGTACCACTAATTTTATTTTTGCACAAAACATGACAAAAACGAGCGGAACCTTATTTGCTACAGCAAAAAACGAATACATGTTATCAATTTTTTACTGTTTTATTTTCGCTCATACAATTTAAAATTAATGTTAAGTCTTTCCATTTAAAACTGACATATAATATCCGCTTTAGTTTTATATAGAAAGAATGCTTAGCTTTCCCACAATTTTTTTTTCGTCCATTAATTGTTTTTATTCGATAGCTCATTTCTCATTAGTGAAATATTGAATAAAATACAAACTCAACGGCGCCTTTCGTTCGTTATAAGCTATATAACTGCCACAAAAATGATAAATTCCTATTCAAACATTGCTATAAGCGTTAAAAAATGATACCATGCGTTTTTGAATAAACCATTTATCAGTTTAAAAAAAGAGTAAAATGCATGGCTCCGTTGTTATGTCAGATCAAAAGATAAGCTCCCAGAAAGGAGACGGAAAGACTGAACAACAGTTAAACAGATGCCTTTGTCTGTTATAACTCCCAACATCTAACTAGATAAGCTAGTTGAGTTTTTTAAAATAACAGAATCGGTTGCAAAAAGTATCTGAGCAAACAATCCCATTACCGCAGATCTGAAATGTGGCAGTTTTTTTGAAGTGTTTTATGCAAGCAAAGCAACCCATTTTTTCGATGAGTTTAAAATAAAATATCACTAGCTATTAGTAAGTTCTCCCCTCTATTTGTAAAAGAGTCTGCGGTTATTATGAATGAAGTGGGTCGTCCTTCACTGATATTCTTTTTTGATCTCAAGAAGCGAAGTAGACTTATGACTATTATTACTTCCTATTTAATAACTAAGACGGTCTCCCATTTTGATAAATTTTGAAAGCATTTCAAAAACAATTGTTTTTTTTTTCTTTTTTGTGAGTAGCAAATGTAATAATGTGGGACGCCTTTGTTGCTGAATAAATAAACATGTTGTTGTTCAGAGGCTGACTTAATTTCATTAATCTGTTACATGTTGTTTTTACTGTCTAAGACTAGTTGAATTGGAAATAACTGATTATTAACTGGCGATAGATTAATTTAGAATTCATGCTGGTTTTGACTGTGCTTATTTCATGATCAAATTTGGAGAAAAAAATGTATTAATCAACCTGATTGCCTTGATGTAAAACATTTTAACTTAGAACTTGCAAATTGTGCTGATAGTACTGAGTTGTAAATTAAAATTCAAAGGAGAGCAAATATTTTTACTGCTCGAGGCAAATGTACTTGAATTTCAAACATTTCTTTGTCTAATAAAAAAAAAGTTGGCTACTTCTATAATTTTTAACAAAGAATGGATTTTCAGCCTATTTTTAAACCCCGAGGGTTGTATAGTTCCCGAGGAAAGAAAGCGTTTTTGCAAAGACTGCAAAAGAGTTTTGATTTCTTTTTTCGGGTAATTAGTTTTCATGTTCGCGCTGCAAAAAAACTAAGTAATGGAGAAAA
The DNA here is from genome assembly GCF_963678635.1 of Symsagittifera roscoffensis. Lineage (NCBI taxonomy): Eukaryota > Metazoa > Xenacoelomorpha > Acoela > Convolutidae > Symsagittifera > Symsagittifera roscoffensis. The sequence continues at coordinate 33,645,949 of NC_087069.1, read as the reverse complement.
AAACATTATTGAAAACGGTTTATTTAGTTTTTCGTTTGTTTTTATCAAAATACAATTTCTAAAAGGTGTTTGCATCGCAAACTGAAAAATGAAATCAATTGTAAATCCCATCCAATTTGCTAGTCATAAAATTTGCAAATAGTGGCACTTCTTTTTAATCACTACTCAATTTGCACAATTTTTTACAGGAAAGAAACCTGAATAATTCATACCTATACAACTTAGTGTAAATAGTGTAAAGTCTCCTTTGATAGTGTAATTATTTAATGTGATTATATTTGGCTATGTTTGCAAATCTCAAATAAACGCCGCGATGTTTTTTACCTCTTTAAAATCATGGATTTTTTTTTGTGAAAAAATTAAGCTATGCTTATGGAAACAAAATAGTGGTTTTCTGTTTTCCTGACAATTAATGAACAAGGGGAACAAAAATTGTTACCAATTATTATTTTTTTATTGTTAAGTTTGGTTTCCTGCAAAGCAGCAAATATTGTGAATTTTGTTTGCAATAGTTATATGTATTGAATTACTTTTAGAGAAGTGAATTGAATTAAGCTTAGTTGTGGCTTTGGAAATTTCAATTATTTAGGAGTCGGATAGAATTGTATTTGATTGAAGGCCGATAAGAATGTGCTGGCAATTTCTGCCACTGGTGTGCTTTCGGAGACAGTTTGCACAGACTCGGGAAGTGTCATGACCAATACACGATAAATTTTCTCCACCACGAATGTAGAATTTTCGGATCTACTTAACAATCGCCCCCCTATTAATGAAAGCAGTAAATTGGCACTGAGCTTTCTATTGAGAATTAGAATTTTGCTGCATTCTGATTGGTCGAAAATGCGTTATTTTATTCTACTTAACAATTCCCCCCTCCCCCTTTCTTAAAAGGGGGGGGGGGAATTGTTAAATAGATCAGAATGTTCCTTTTTCTTCGAAAAAATTTATTAAACTCAGAAAATGTTCAATATTTTTTCAAGAAAAAATTGTATTTCAATTCAATAATTGAATTAAATTGGTTTTTGCAAAAGGGGAAAAGGATTCGTTACTAGGTACCAAAAGGGGGAAATAGTTAAAAATATCCATTTTTCTTATGGATACATACATCATGCAAAGAAAATCTAAGATCTAAGAGTAAATGACCACGAATGTATTTTTTAATTACAAATTATTTAGACTAATGATTAATAGAAGAATGTTTCTTTTGCATGCAGTCCCTAGTTGTCGTTGTCTCAAAACTAGTCACTCCAGTCATATGTCTGAAAGTGTTTTGTTTACATTGTCATCGTAGCCAATTAATTCGCATTATCCGTAATTTTCATGTTTGCATGCTTGTTTGGTTAATCATGCTCAAGTTGATATTAACTAGGCCTGGTATTTTTTGTTTTTTACTATAATAGTACAACGTTTTTATTGAAGCAGAACACGTATTTGAAAGGGGCAGCATCAGCTTTAAACCGAAATGACCCCAACACAAATTCTGTCAATATTTAGTTTTCTTTGACACTGATTGTAAATTGCTCGGTGTGTTATTTGACCGTTAAATAACTATGCAAAGTTCGATTATAAACAAGAATTTAAATTGGACTAGGGTTTGTTTTAGTTGGTTTTTTGTTAATTTGATTCACAATTTGCATGGGTTGCAAAAAACTCGATTTGACATTGAAGTGATCATTTGGAATGCAGCGACCAATTAAGCATGATGAAAACAACCCTCCCTCCAAATTTGACTGAGAGTGTTTAGCAGACTTGACTAAATATTGATTGATTAACTTATGTCATCAGTGATTATAATCAATCATCGCTAGATTTAGAACAACTGTGCACACAAAAAGGACAAAAGGAATAAGAATCTGTGAGCCGAAATGTATAAACTTCATTGAAACGTTTTTAAACCAAAAAAAAGTTGAAATTGTTTCGTGTTACAGGCAAGTTTGAATTGAGTTTTATGGGAACTTGTGCCAAAAAAAACTTAAAAGACTTCACATGAAAGTCAATTTTGGACGAATTGACCTAAGTTGAAGCAATAGCTCGACTCAATTTAATTAAATTAGGTTTGTTCATTTTTCGGCCGATTGGCGTTTTGACCTCGTTAGAACACCTTTGATTCTCTTTGATGTTTAATGGATGATGATTAGTAGCGACCATTGGGTTGCATTTCTACACATTAGAACACCATATTGATTCAGCCAGCAGAATGAGTTGTAACATGCTTTCATGCTTGAGCCATTTGTTGGTTGAAGGATGATGGTGCAAACTAATACGAAATGACGTGCATCATGTTTTTATGTTTTTAACCTTTTTGTGGTAGAAAACAATTAGTTTGATCGCTTGGGTTTTTAGCTGAATCTAACGTCCCAATTTTGTAGATAAACGGGCGTTTTGAATTCGTTTCCAAATGGGTAACTACAATTTCTTTGTTAGGCAGAGGTGAAAATATCTCTAAAATGTGCTGTTTACTGTATGTTTAAAAAGTGCATTTATGTTTTGAACATATTTGATGAACAAAAAGTTTAAAGTGATTCATCACCAGTGGCTTGCTCAGAAATTTTTTGACGGGAAGCATCCGGAACCCCAGCATTACCAAAACTAGACAAAATTTTCTGCGCGGCTGGCTTTTTTTTGGAAGGATATGCCGTATTGTAAGGTTTTGGCGCAAAAATTATAATTTTTTGTTGCCTGTTCCCTTTTAAAATGAGTATATATGGGTAAATAAAGCTCAATAAAATTATATTATTCTAGTTTAGACAGCTTTTAACCTTTTAAACAGTTCTGTGATTTTTTGAACGGCCGTTGTTCAAACTAAAGAATATATAACCAAAAGACTCATCTTCAAAAATTTAAGATTAAAAATTATCTATTGTTTTCTTGTAAATGTGATGTTTACTTTTTGAAACAGCAGCTTTTTTTTGTCTTCATTTTAAAAAATAGCAACTCCCTGTTGGCTATATATTTTTTCCCATGGTTTGGGCTGCGGTCATAGTGCAGTCAAATGTCGTCAATTTAGCCAGTATGGTTTTTTAGTTATCCATCCAGGGAACTGCCTTAAACTGCATGAAATTTCGTAGACAAAATTTATATATTGTTTTTGACGCGATTCAAACCCTACTTTTTATTTTTTCGAAAATTCAGTTCAATTTTCAAATAGCTCCTCAATGGTCAACTATCACGGCGGGGTTTTATGACGTTTTGTTATCCAATATACTATAAAACATGTTCCTGCTAGTTGTGTTTGGTTTTCAAAGCGTCTTCGGAGTTTTGATTGAAAACCACACTTGGGCTTGTTGGCTGATTTTTGCTGCATGGGCTCAATTGGATGTTTGCTGACAATGCCGCATATCTGCTAGGTTTTAATAATTGATTAAGAAACGATGAACGTAGTTCAGTCTCTTATATAGGTCGTGATGATTTATTTAAAGTTTTTTTTTAGGAAAAGATAAAGACTGTTCAGGCTCAATTTTACTTTTTCGCAGTTTGATTTTTGGTATATTTCTACGTTCAGTTCAGTTTTTCTTAAAAAGAAGACAAACTCCACTATCGAACAACAAAAGTGTGAGGGTCACGAAAAACGTGATCGACTTCTAATTCGCAAATGGATTTTCATTATGAGATTTCCCAGCGCAATAAAAAGTTTATCTACTGATCCAGGTTTCCTAAATTGGGTTAATTTTATCAAAAAGATGTCACTCATTAATTGTTCTAGAAATTCAAAAAGCTTTAAGGCCATCTATTTATTTTCTTCGAAAGTTTTTTTTTCAAAAAAAAACAAGTCGGTAATTCTTTTCTGTTTACTTACGTTTTTTTTACTCTTATCCAACGATGTTATGTTTTTTGTCATCTATTTTTTACTCAATTTTTTTTGCATATTTTTTTCATTATTTCTCCTTAGTGAATATATCCATATTCTTAATTAATCATTCATTCGCATGACAGACTGCTTTTTGCAACCCAGATTGGTGGGTTCGTTTGCGGTCTCTTCATTGTTTCCGGTACATTATGTTATGTTATGTTGAATATTTATCATTAAAAGTTGGATGTAACCTTTTTTTCTTCGAGCATTTTTTTTTATTCTGAGAGTTCTACATCGGTCTGTGGGAAAACTTCGTGCGCAAAGAACCGAATACGCGAAAGTGAGGTCAGCCAATCAGAATTCAGTTTTCATACAAGAGCGTTGATTGGTTGAGACATTTCGCGCATGATAATAGCCCCCCATCAGTCCCTAAAGTCAGATATTGTTTACCAGATGCAATTTCAGTATGAATGGTCATTACATCTATCAATTGCTGCATATAAATTCAGTTGGCGCCTGTCGTGTTGATTAGAAACCCGGCTTGAAAGCGCCCTTCGTGTATGTTAAGCATCTACTATTTAATTAAAGTGGGTCTAGCTTAATGTGGCTTGTTTGATCTATCTGATATCGTCAGATGAATGTACACATGCACCCTAACGAGGTACAGTGATTAGTCAATACGTGAATCATCAATTGATTACAAGTTGGGTTTGGGTTCGAATTCACATTGGCTGCTTGTTTTATTTGGTCAATAAGAAACCGATTAGTGATGTCTGTTTTATGCTAATACATGCTTTAAAGTTCATATAAAATCTCTTGCAATCAAAAATTAGCTCTTTTGAAATCGTTTAGTGAAATGTGAAGCTAGAAATGTATCTGGTTTTCGTTTAAAAGTCGGCGGTTACAAAATTTAATCGAGCATGAGAAGTTGGGAAATGTTTTTAGGGTCTTCGTCTAACTTAGACGAGGATCAAAAGACTTGGTTTTAATTATGTTTAAAATGCTGAGCACGAAACCGAATTGTGGTTTCTCAGAGTTTTTTCAGATTTTTTTCTAAAAGTATCTTTTGCCAATTCTAGATCCCACAAAACGTTGTGGTTAAAAAGAACTAAAATTGAAAAAGAGTATTTCACATGTTTAAAGGTTATCTGTCGTCTTCGTTTATCTCCTAAACCTGCTGTTTGCCTAATTTGACGTCGCTTTTCCTATAATTGTTTTCTCTCTCTTCAAACTCGCACAACAATAAATCCCAATTTGAAGACAATCTTCAAATTGCACAATTTAGTTTGGTCGCATGTAGTCTACTGCAAATTTCAGACTGTCAAAACATTTTCCCGTATTAAAAGTTTTATTGCCACCGTAAAGTGTTTAAGCCTTAGCCAAAACAGACTTATGTTTTAACGATAAATTTAATCTAAAAGCTCACAAATAATTGATTGAAAGATAATGATTTTTATTTCGGATATGAAAGGAAAAAGCTTCTAGTTTTAAGTTTAAGACAACAATTTCATGGAATTTTTTCACGATTAAAAATATAGTCAAAAACGGTTTTTGTGATTTTTCGTCGCTCGAATAATTTAACCCGAAAACGTCGAAACTTAAGCTTTGTTTTCGTTTTTATTGTACTGCCCTCAAGGCTTAAGAGCTTCTAAAAGCAAACCACCTACCACGTAAATTGAACTTCATAGGAACTGTTTAGTAATAACTGAGTTTAACGTGGCCCGATTAAGAGTTAAAGTTTATACGTATTGCTGTTGTACCAATTTTGGTGAAGTGAGTTATGCCGTTTAGATTCAGCGTGTTATTTTCCATGATTTGTTGTTATTTGCCCGAGGATGTTTATCTGGGAATCTAGATCCCTTTTCTTGAGGTGGCGGTTTTTCCTTTTTTCTCACTATACTTTACCAGGAAAGAGACTTGCAGGAAAAACTGACAGTTTTCTTAAATTCATGCTAGCCGAATGTGAATTTTAATGATTCATCTATCTTGTTTCGTGCGAATATCGAATATATCAAGTTCTTTTGATTTTTTTTGTTTCTAGCATTTAGAAAGGGATCTTTGTAAAAAGAATCAACGGAATTTAAAAGCACTCAACTTCGAAAAATAAATCCAATAATCATTTTATCGTGAGCTTTTTTCAGCCTTACAAAGAGGCACTGATAATTCATTTTGACTTTTACTTAGAGATGTCTAGAAAATTACATAATTTCAATTTACCCAATTTGAAGTCATAAAATTCTATCCTTGGGCTGGCTATTTTAATTTCGTAATATGGGTTCTTTTTTCGTTTTCAGATATCAAACAAAAACGATAAGCTCAATTTTCTAATTTTCTATTTGGGTCATTTTTGACAGTGAAAGAGCGAATGTTTCTTTGATTCACCTGTGATCGATATTATGAAAATTAGCTCTGAGTGAAATTGACCCAAAAGGAGACTTCTGTTATCTTTTTCTGACCTAAAAGTGAGTCGAGCTAATTAGGACCACCAAACAGCGATTTGATGTGAACTCTTTTCAGGCATATTCCTAATTAGAATTTGAGAGAAAGAAACTTGGTTTTATTGGTGGTATTTTTGGGTTGAAAACATCTATGAACAATAAAATCTACTTGTTTAGTGAAAAGATGCGACGCAATTGCATTACGACGATTTAAGAAAAAGTATATTTTTTGAAATAAATTGATCCATTGATGGATAAGGTCAACTTGTAATTTTTTTTGATGTTTCAGGAAGTCTCGCAAGTCCAAATACCTCAACGAAGGTGGCCAGAATGGTTTCATCCCCCCACCCGGCTCAGGAGGTCCCTTCCGCAGCAACCACGAGTCCATATATCTGTCTCAACAGGGGGGCTGTGGCATTGGGGGAATGGGCACTGCACTTGGATTACACCCCCACGGGGGTTACCACCAGCTGAACAACAACCCAAATCTCACCTTAAGTACAATACTATCTCCCCACACAGCTCCAGGGGGCTATCTGATGCAAATGGGCACACTAGCGGGAGCAGGCTCCTACGATAACGATATTGAAAATAATTACGATGATCTGGACACTTTCCAAAGGGAGACAGGGGCTCCCACTAATTTCATCCAGAATAACATTCTGAAGAGCCAGTTGTCGTGTAAAGAACAGATCGGGAAAGGTATGTGTGTCTTTTAAAATAGTTAATTGCTAAAAGAGCTTTTTAAAAAGCATTATCAAATCGGAACATAGACTTGTTTCCAGCTAAACAACTTGTCTGACAAAATCACTGAAATATTTGATAGATTGGTATATAATCAATTAAAATAGAGTAGATGGTTTAATTCTGCCCTTGTAGCAGCGCTAGCTTTGGTTTCTACGACGAAAAGGTCCAGGGTTCGAATCCGGCCAGAACCGCTCCTTTTTTCACATTAAGATTTTCCGCTTGAAAAAAATAGGAGTAGCGTTTGTCTGTTTATTTTATCGGATTTAATGCAAAGCAGGATTTTTTTTGATAAACGATTCTGGGGGTTTTTTTTCAAGGTTTTCTTTCGCTTTTTATTGTCTTGTTAGGCACTAAAAAGCAATGAATGCAGTGGAAAGGCTTCTTTTGAAAGTATGATTTTATCAGATTGGAAAAATTTGTAGAAAAAAATCCAATTTCTGTTGTTCCACATTCCTTTGCGTGGTTTCTGTATGTCAAATGAGCTTTGATGATGTTTGTCTTGCAAATGATGCGAAGCTTCGGTTTGCCTCTGTAAGATGTCGCTGTCATAATTTGAGATATTGTCTGTAACTTCTTGAAAACGTGGTGGCACTCCCAATGAAATTTTATTTGACGTAAAATGATTTGGCGTCGGATATGTCGGCTTAGTAGCTTCATTTAGTGTCATTTGTTGGGCCAAAAAACTACACTGCGAATTTCGAGCTTCAATTTTTTCTAATGCAATATTTTTTTTAATTTTTTTTTCCGACCCAAGTTTTATGGTCTTATTACCGCTTTGCAAATCAAGTTAGGATGTTTTTTCGAAATTGAATTTTATCCGAGGCAAATTATGATATGAAAACTTGCTAGATGTAGTTTTTTATATATATTTTGAAATTTGTCGACTTGTTATTTCTGGCTAGCGCTTGCCATGCTATGATTGTGATGGCGAAAAATATATAGAAGTGGCCTTTTTGGCCTTTTTTTCTCAAAAAATTGCCTGCGGCGCAACAAATTTGGTCAAACTAGAGTCATTATAGTAATTAGAGTCAATTGTGTCGACCTAAAAAAAAGGTCGACAAAATTTTAATTTTTTTTTGAAAATTCGCCCTCCCCCCTCGAGAAATTCCTAGATCCGCGCCTGTCTCGAACAAGTCCTTCTAGTTTCCAAGGTTGATGAAGAGTCGATGAACTTAGTAAACACTCTTATAGAGTTCTTGGTGATTTTTTTGTTCGTTTTTTTTTCTGGAAAAAGTCTTAAAATTTCTTCACGCTCAAATTTGGTTTTTGCAGTTTGACTTATGGTTTTTTGTAAAGACTAGAAAAAACATAATCTACTTCTAGTTGCAAACGTGGAATTTAATTTTCAGATGTGGAATAAAATTTTGACCTAATAATTCAATTTTCTCAAATAAGGTTAGTTTTATCATAAGTTTTTCTTGAAATTCAAGAGCTTTAAGGCCATCTATTCTGAAATTAGAAAGTTGAAGTTTTTTCAAAAAAAAACAAGTTAGTATTTTGTTTTGTTTTCATACGTTTATTTACTTTTTCCCCAACTGTCTGTTAGCTATGTTTACTGTTGAATAATTTCTGATATTGATTCGTTGCGATCTTGCTTTGAATTCTCAGATGTTGGTCGAAATTGTTTTTAATTGCACATTTAGTAATTTATAAGGGGCATAAATTCTGAAAACGTCGCAGTTATTGTTAATCAGAATCCGTTCGGTAAAATTTAGCTTGTAGGATGAATTTTAGGATAAGAGGAGCTAACATTTATCTTTGGAATGAAACCCATAAAACTATTTAAGATACACTACTTGTAATACTTTTGCCAATAAAAACAACTGGCAAGACTTTATTTTTTATTAAGATCATACAAGGGTCATGATTTGGTTAACATTCTGCTGTTCCCACATCATGCTAATGATAATATATGTGGTAGATTTTGATGGTCGATTTGTTACAATTGCTCTTTACCTTCTAGGAAACTTCTCGACTGTGCACCGTGCGAGGTACACTTACCAGGAGAGACAGGGGGGACCTTTGGGGAGTATAGTGGTGGCTGTGAAGGAGCCATCGGCCGCCTATGCCAGTGAACTGCAGAGGGAGATTGAGATCATGGCACACATTCAACATCCCAATATTGTCACCCTCATTGGAATTGTGCAACGTCAGTTCAGATTTCTAATGTGGCCTTACTTTAGATTGGATGGATGATTTGAATTAGGTTGCTATTTTATTTAGGATATTTATTTTTAAAACATGGACGCGGACCTTGTTTATTCTTTAAATAATTTATTCTTAAATTATTTCGATCAATCTATCCTTCAATACATTTTAGTTCTCTTTCCTGAGTTGCACAGAAGTTAACACATTTTTAGCAACGAATAATTTCATTAAAAATGGATCTCACTTCGCTTTGAAGTTTCGCTCTTACTTAATTCGAGCTAAAGGAAGTTATGCCAAATCCCAAAAACACTTTTGAGAAACTTAAGCTGGCATAATTTTTGATTCTTTCTCTGTATTTATCAAATGGGTCCCATTTCTAGCGATGGTTAGTGGGGAAGCACAGCAGATAGTGATGGAATACATGGAGTATGGATCTCTAGAGCAGTTCCTCCACTCTCACAGACACCTCACACAGACTGCCCATTATCAGGTGGAGGGTGGGGGCGGCGGGGGATTCGAAGGGGGAGTGGGATTGGGACCAGTGTCTTTATTGTGTATGTTGGGAGACGTGGCTGATGCTATGAATTATCTACACCTGAACAACTATGTACACAGGGTAAGTCAGTGCATGTTATTTTTTCGTGTCCTTTCTTTTAGTTCGCCCATCAATGTGTAATTGAAGCAATCAAAACAAAAAAAAAACAACTGGAATAAACTTCTATATGCAAATTAGGAATTGGTTTGAAACGATTGCGATTCAATTTGCAATTTTTTGTCAAGCGAATTAGAGTAAAATACGACTTAAGACGCTGGAATCTTTCGTCGCAATTTTTTTAAAAGCTTTTTAAACTAGTACTTGAGAGTTTAATCGGCAACTTTGTATCTTTCGTATGGCGAAAATTTAACCGGATTAAAAATGACGGCTTTTATGTTCACTTTCTTTTTTACAGACTTGCGATTGTAACATAATTCAATTTCTCTCTTTAAAGGATCTAGCCGCCCGTAATGTGCTCGTGGGCCGTCAGAGGGCGTCCACTCCCTCCCCCACCCGACCGAAGGAGGCTCTCCCTGTCACCTGTAAGCTGTCTGACTTCGGACTCTGTCGCTCAGTTGACAACTCAGAGGGACTAGTCTACGATTTCCTCAATTCAGCCAATCGGTCAGTCAAATCTTTTTGCTGTTGCCTTATGTTTTATCCAATATGGGGATTCTTCATTCGAATCTGGATCAATTATCTGATTTTGGTTGACTGTTTGGAGAAAGCGATGAAGGTTTTTGGAACATTGAAAAGCCGTGTTAAAAGCTTTTGTTAAACCAATTAAAATGCTCACAAGGTCAAGCTGATATGGTTTTCCGAAATATATTCATAAATCCATTTCAATAATGTAGCTTCATTCCATCTATCTAGTTTATTATCTTAGATCACCTGTAAGAAATCGCGCTCGCCCTAATTAAACAACACATTGAGCTTGTAAATTCATGATTAATTGATGTAACTGTACTTTTTTTGGCTGCAGACTCCTACCTGTGCGCTGGATAGCACCCGAAGTGTTGGAGTACAAACTGGCCACGTTTGCGGGCGATGTGTGGAGTTTTTCCATTGTCACTTGGGAGGTGTTCAGCTATGGCCAGAGACCCTACTGGAAGTGGGATTCCGCCAATGTGAGCAGTCGTCTTAAATTTCAAATTCCTGGAGGAAGCTAACCCTGGTAATGAATCTTTATATCTTTTTGAATTAGATCATGAGTGCAGTTGAGGATGGATACCGACTGCCAGTGCCTCCCGCTTGTCCCCTGAGTGTCTATGAGGAAATCATGAGTCCCTGCTGGAGGTCAGACCCCACCCAGAGACCCCTGTTCGCAGACATTCTTCCTCGGATCCAGGAGTTCCTGGAGAACTCGGAGGAAATGCTAACGAATAACTACCTCAAGCCATCGTTAGTAGAAACTTCCGTGATGTTGCCATGCAGTATTATTACTTAACTTTCATATGATCTCCAGTTCATTTTACGACGCAACATTGTATTCGGGTGTGTTTTAGTTTTTTTTTTGTTTTCCACGCAAAATCAGATACCACAACTAAATATCGGAGAGAGTTGAGTGATATATCATACTAAAGCTCTTTTAGTCGTGATTCGAACGAATAAAGAAATTTTGAAAAAGTTTTCCTAGTGTTGAAAAAACTGGTTTGAATTTTTTTTTTAATTTTTCGTCTAAATTCGAGTGAGTAAAGCGAGCGAGCACGCTTATTTATGCTTAATTTAGGCCGTTGTCTATAGATTTTTTATGCTCAATTTTAATTTTACTCAAGTCAAATTAGTTTTTAGAGATTTTTAATGCCATTTTCGGTATCAAAAATTTCCAAATTCAAATAATTTTGCACAAAAAAAAGATTTTTTTTTCTTTTTTTTATTCTAATCATTTTTTTCAAAATCTGTTGTCCTGTTTGCCTATAATACTATGACTGTCAAATATGCCTTAATTATAGTTTTACGTCGGATCCTTTTATGACACCACGCAAAAAAAACTACACTAATTTAAAAAAAAAAGAATTTTTTTCTTGTAGTTTTTTAAAGAATATGGTCGGAACATTCTGTGCTACTTGCACAGTAATCGACTATACTTGTTTGTTTTAGATTTTAGATTAATGTTTTTTGTTTGCTTCCAGGAACTTCAACCCGTTCCACCAGGAGGCTAAGGAGTTGGTGATCAACAGTGAGAACAGTGTGGAGAGGTGGCTGAAACTTCTCAAGATGGAACAGCACTGGTCCAAGTTCAGAGACAGAGGCCTGCTCCAGTTGACCCAGCTGACTGGACTGAGTTACATCCAGTTGAAGAAGGACCTGGAGATCCAGTTGGTCGGCAATAGGAGGAAGATTATCCAGTCTATAGAGGTGGGAAGAATTAGAAACATCACATCAGTTGTTTACTCGTTGGGCAGTTTACAAATATTGATGAAAATAAGAATCATACATCGATGTTAAAATTGTATTATTGAGAAAAAATTAATGCAGTTTAATCATAGAAAAGTTCAATATCGGTAGAAATGATGAAAACATAATCAGTGATTCTGCAACGCTATGCACTTACTTACTTACTTACTTGCAGGTTTCTGTATCCACCTCTTCTTGAACTTACATATATGGATACGAAGTATGTTTGAGTGCGAATTTGAATTGTCCACAATCAGACAATGTGAACAATCGTTTTTTGTATGCTTTCACGGATGCAGCAAAAAAGAGCGACTATGTTTCAATCGTAGGCACGGGCATTAAGTTCCACGTTCGCTCCTAATTGATTATCGATTTTTAGGTCATCCGGGAACTGCAGAATGCAAGCGCCAACTCATCACACGCCGCCGACAACTCTAAAGTACAGCCTCCTAAGTGTCACCCATCCAACCCAAACTCCCCTCATCAACATCAAAACAACCTCGCAATCGGAAACAACAATCATCATAGTCAAAATCATCATAATCAACAACATTCACGCCAACCACCCAGTGGAATCGACGAAAATTTCCTCCCCCCTAGTGACAACAGACGATCAGTCATCATGGGGGAGCAGCAACTTCAGAGTCAGGCAAAGGGGGGACATCAATGGGGATTTTCGCAGCAACCGTTGAACTCCTTTGGTGATGGGGGAGTTACGACGAACGGGAATCATGAATACTCTTTGAATAGCAGTCCTTCTTCTGAGCGACATTCTGACTCGCAGCCGCCACCAAATTGCAATAACAACAACAGTATCAATAGCAGTAAACAACAACAAGCAAAGCGCATTGCAAATGGCAGTGGAAAAAACACGGAAACGGAAATTTGAGGGGGAAAACTTTTGAGCTCGACAATCGTTCTACAGAGATGAAAATAAAAACAAAAGACTATTTTGAAATTTTATAATTTATTACTTTTACTACTGATCTTGTATTACCATTGATAGTCGACCGATCTCTTTAGAGTTAAAAGAGCTTTCAGCAAAATGTTTTGCTATCATGTGATAAGAATTAGGAAGCGACAGTTAGATGCCATTTGGGCTCTATTTAGTTATCCTATATCTTAACATATTGAGAGTCCCTCTGGGAGTTTTTGCAAGCCTGATTAATCGTGAGGCAGTAAATAAGCTGCATCGGTTAATCCGAACAACAGAAGAGGTAAGTCGCAAATTTTCCTTCGACCAGTACGCAGGATCGTGCAAAGTAGAGTCGGCGGGTGAGACTTGCGAGAACATCGAAAGCGACCGAAGAAGCACGGCAGACAAAACCCGACCAGTTAGTACTACTCTATGCAGCTATAGGAGCTTCAGCGGCAGAAGACTAATCCAAAGGCAAGGATTTCAGAGCAGAAATGGTAATTGCCGCTGCTTCAACTCGACAGTTGGAAAAATTTTCAATGATCGTTAAGAAAATCTGACTTCATGAAAATACATTGTCTCCTTTTTTTTATGTCGACCAAATTGATTTTTTTGAGCTCTCGGCCGAAACCACTTTAAAGACCCGAATTCTATCAAACTTTCTGCGCCGCTGACAAATTTTTGTCCCCCCCCCCTAAATCCGCTACTGATAACACATACCGGAGATCTCGAACACCAAGCGGATGTGCACCGGTCGTGCGAACTTTTTTTTGCTGGGCAAACCCGCCGATTGCAAAAAGAAATCACCATCTACAAGTGGATTTGAACGAACTGCCCTGCCCAAAACCACTTGTAGAAAGCAGTTTATCATGCGCTAATTCTCGACCTACCAGAATTAAACAATTTACACGAAGTGAGCGAAAAGCGAAGAAGCAAAAAAATTGATTTGGAGGTGCTATCTTAAAACATCGTTTGGTAGCATCGCCACTGGAGAAAAAATTGAAACCTGCCACAGGCGCATTGCAATTTTCAAAATCTTGTCACTCAAATTATTTTTATCTTAGGCACACAAGGACCCCGAGTCAAACTAAGGGTTGCTTAACCGTTGGAAAATCGAAAAGTTTTTTTTTAATTATGATTTTTTAATATGATTTCTTTTTCTAATCCAATTTCTGGTCAGTAAATTTTTAAACCTGGGCTATTTCTAGTCATAAAACTTTTTTATCTGAAATTTTTCGAAACCGTGTTAAATGCACTTTTCATCTACGTAAACAGTTCGTCTATTACCTTGAAGTTTCAACTATGATGCAGAGAACTTTATACGAATCATAATACACGAGGCAGTAGCGGATTTAAGGGGGGTGGGTCGACCCTCTGCTGACCCAAAGAGTCCCCCTTTATACTATTTTGAGATATCCATTTTGGATGACTGGACTTAAGACTTTTCTAAGGGCGCCTTTGGCGCCAATATTTACTAATTTTGAGGGGAGAGCGCGCGCCGAAAAACCTAATTTTTGGTCAAAATTTTCCAAAAAGTGCATAAAAACGCTTTTTATGGCCTGTTTTTTGAAAAAATTGCCTGCGGCCAAGAAAATTTGGTCAATCCGGGGCTTTATAGTGATTTGGGAGAGCTCAGAAAATCAATATGGTCCACCTAATAAAAATCCGCCGCTAGGTCAAAGTTGTCGCTCTAATATACCAGCTGTCTTCAGTAGCGGATTTAGGGAGGAGGTCGGGGGGCAGACTCTTCCTCGTTCAGGGATTCGACCCCCTGCCGACCCAGGGGGTCGAATTTTTGTGCTATCTCTTTTTGGCGACGGACCCTAAAACTATTCTAAAGGCGCCTTTGGCGCCAATATATACTAATTTTGAAATTTCGAGGGGGAGCGCGCTTCAAACAAAACGCTATTTTTTGGTCAAAATTTTCCAAAAAGTGCCTCAAAACGCAGTTTTTTTTATTTGGTTTTTTAGGTCTTCATAGTGGTTTGGGAGAGCTCAGAAAATCAATTTGGTCGAAAAATGCCAAATTTTATTTTCAAATTTTTTTTGAAAATCCCGTCCTGTTTTTCTGATTTCGATCATTGTTAAAATGATTAATGTTCAAACTTGAATAATGTCTTTTTTGTACGTATTTTGGTATTTGATTTTGTCTCGTTAATTTGATCTGTTTCTTTAATGTTCACTTTATCTTTCACCGTAATTTGCTTCTTAAATTTTTGCTAGAAACAGTCGCGTTGTTCTTTTACGTTTGCAGCATAAAATCTTCGTTTAAAATATGTTCGTTTTCAACAATTCAATATGGCCTTACTGCAAAAATTTTCTTTAACGGATTTGAATAATGGAGTACTTCTTGAGCAGTTAATAAAACAGATCGATTCCCAACAGAATGAAATTACAGAATTAACGGGGTGAGAATGACAGGCTTCTTTACGACAACCATGAGTTGGAAAAAAGAGTTACAGGAGTGGAAAGTTGTTCCTCATTTATTTGTTTAACATTTCATGGAGTGTCAGATGGTGGTGAGTACCCTGTCCATTCAATTGTGAAGATACCAAGGTCAGTAAATATTTCAATTCAGCCCCAGGACATCGTCACGTGTCATTATTTACCAGGGAAGGGTCGAAATTGTCCGATTATTGCCCAATTTTTGTATAATCACCAGCGAGATGCTGTTTGGAATAAGAGATTCAATTTTTGGGATGCTTTAACGGGAAATACATTTCATGTCAACAAACAATTGGCAGAAAAAGATAGGGAAGTTATGAACTACTGCAGACGGGACAAAAATCTACTAACCTCTACTCACAAGAATCAAGTCCAGAATAAAAAGTACAATTCATGTGGTAGATGGCAACCAATTGATAACAAGAAGGATGTTGATATTTATATGGGAAATGATATCTCAGTAACTACTGACAATAAAAAATATACGGATGTTATTCAAAATGCTGCTGATTCCGACGATGTTCAATATCCAAAATCTTATTCTTTTTTTGGGAACTCCGGGGAAAAGGAAAAGGAGCGTGGCTTTTAGATCACCGGATAGTCATGAATCGCAAAATGATATACAAGAGCGGAAACTTGATAAACTATGCTGTTTGGTAGAAAAACTCGTTGAAAGCCACTCTCAACTACCAGTGATGATGTTGTTAGCGATGATAATATGGACAGCAGCGAAGAAAAATATGAACCTGAAAATTAAAAAAGAGTTTTGAATATCAGGAAAACATCTTTTTTTTCTGTGTTAAAGCTTTATTTCTGATTTTAAAAGGATTTCTAATGGGTAACGACGGCGACATACTTTTCTTAAATATTCAATCACTTCGCAACCATCATGACCAATTAAAATTCTTGTTGGTTCACTAAAATGGCAACCATAAGTCGTTGCTTTATGCAAAACTTGGTTAAGTGACAATGATCCCTTGGAACTTTATAACTTAGACGGCTACTAAAAAAGTATTATAGTTAACCGGCAAAAAAGTAGATGGGAGTTTAGCATTTTTCATAAAAGATTAAATTGACTTTTCGCACGAAATTTTATCGAATGAACTAGAGAATGTTGTCTTAACTTTAAGCCTAGGTAGTAAACAGAAATTAAACGTTTGTATGATGTAGCGACCGCCATCAATCAATTCAAAGCAATTCTTAACTCAATCTGAGGATTTACTCGTGAATTTGAATTCAAAACAATGTCAGAACTCAATCATTGTGAGAGATATGAATTTAGATATTCTGGATGTGTCGCGCAATTCTCGATTAAATGAGTAATATAAGTTGATACTTAGTTTTTTTGGATTTTTCATATCAAATAGTGAAGCAACAAGAGAAACCGCATCCAGTTCCACCTGTATTGATCATATCATCAGTAAATATGATATGAGCGTAACTGCTTCAAAAACTTCTTTAAGTGATCATTATGCGCTAATTGCCTCTATTGGACCTTTTTTGGACGATAGTGACAATTCTACGATAGGTCGAAACTTGAAAATCTTGAACAAAAATCAAAATTTTTTGAAATTCTTGTTTAATTTGCTTCAAAATCTCAATAATTGCAGTTTGGAAACAAATGATGACGTGTTGACCGGTTTAACAAAATTATCTCTGGATGTTTTTGACCGTTTTTGCCCCCAACAAACATCACTAAGGAAAAAACACAAAGACTGGATCACCAATGATATCATAAAAATGTGTGAAAAGAGAGATCGTCTTCTTGCCAAAATGATTAAGAAACGTTCACTTGAAAATAGTAATTGCTTCCAAAGTTCAGAAATAAGGTAATAATGGCCTTTAGGCATGCTCAAAGAGACTATCATGATAAGAAAATTGAAAAATGTACATCATTAAAACGAATGTTTCAAGCTTTTAATATTTTTTGTGGAAAACAAAAACCAGCCCAAAAAGAGATTGAACCAAACTTACTTAATGATTTATTCGTCAATATTGGTAAACACCTGAGCAATTCTATGTCACCTGTTGGTCATGCTTCTCAAAAATTAGACCGAAACATATCATTTTTTGAAATTTGTAAAACGGATGAACATGAAGTTTTAAAAGGAATAGGGGCCTTAAAAACTAAAACTTCAAGTGGTCATGATGGTCGTTCAATTAAAATGATTAAATTATGTTCACCAGTCATATATGTTTTCCTGGCAAACATTTTTATTAAATGTATTGATAGTGCTTATTTTCCAGATGCTTGTAAAATTGCAAAAATTGTCGCTTTTCAGAGAAAGAAGGGGACAGAGAAAATCCCAGTAACTATCGACTTATTAGTCTTTTGACAGCTTTTAGTAAAATTTTTGAAATATTAATTTATAAAGGAATGCTAGTTTTCATTAACAAAAACAATATTATAATACCGGAACAGTTTGGTTCTCGCGAAAAACATTCTTCTATCCATGCTATCCTACGAGTTACTGAAATCATGCGAAAAATGATTGAGACAAAAAATATGGGCTTTGCACTTTTTATTGATCTAAGAAAGGCATTTGATACAGTTAACCATTGCATTCTTCTGGAAAAATTATACGCGTACGGCTTTCGAGGAAAATTCAACAAATTGATATCAGGTTATTTGACAAACAGACGACAATTTATTGTTAATTGGAACGGTACTTCTAGGCAACAGGTAATATTGTACGGAATTCCGCAGGGCTCTGCTCTTGGGCCCCTTTTTTTCTTACTTTACATTAACGACATAAATAAAGTTGTTACGAAATCGGAATTCAGTTTTTTTGCGGACGACACTACTATTCTTGCTTCTCTCCCAAGGGCTAGGTTAAATGATTAATTTAAAAATGATTTCCTGAAAACAGATGACGAAATAAATTGTCGATAAACTCTACAAATTGTAAAATGTTACCATTTGGTAAACAATGTTTGGATAATGACTTTTCGCTTCCCGGTGAAAACATAGGATTTACAAATTGTTTCAAATACTTGGGTGTTATCATTGATAGTCAGCCCAAATTCACAGATAATGTTGAAACTATGCCGAAAACTAGGCCGATTTAACAGGAATTATGTATAATTCTCGAAAAAGCTGTTAAAGTTCTAGCTGGCATATGTGGTACCTATAATTTCATATAATCTGCTTGTCTATGGGAGTACTAGCAAAACATATTTAGATCAAATTTATATCTGCCAAAAAAAAACGTTCTACTTCTAACGAAATGATTCCGTTTTATCGCTGTAGGACAAAAACTATGGAAAACTCCTTTTCATGCAAAATTATTAATTGTTTCAATTTTTTGATGTCAAATAAACTCCCACCCGATAAGATCGAAATGTACTCTCAATAAAAGCTGTCAAAACTTTTTAAGGTGTTCAAAAGAAATTACTTTTTAGACAAGGTACAGCTGGTCGACAATTTTTTGTAGCTACTTGTTAGGTTGAAAAACCTGTTCTAGCTAACCTGATGCAGTAAGTGAATACGTATGTATTTCTTCACTGTATCGAATAATTGAATTGAATTAGATACTATTTGATTGGCTTTATTTATTGTGAGTGGCATAGAAAACTTTTTTGATAAGACGGCACTACCCGGGTCCAGGTTGTGGTTTTATTATCAGACGGTAGCGACCAAAAGTTTGCTATTTCCAGACTTTGCGGACCGAGGCAATGTGTCCGCGACCGGCGCGACCGATGGAAAGCTAGCCGCGACCGGCGCAATTGGAGGAAATTTAGTCGTGGTGGTCGAAAAATTAGTCGCGATTGTCAAAAAATTAGTCGCGGCGGTCGAAAATTTAGTCGCAGTATGGTCGAAAACTTAGTCGCGGTGGTCGAAAGATTAGTCGCGGCGGTCGAAAAATTAGATGCGGCGATTGAAAAATTAGTCGCCGTGGTCGAAAAATTCATAAGAAAAACGCAACCAACTTTTATTTTGCAATATGTAGTTTTCATAATTGATATTCGGTTTACCCTGAAAACTTAGTTTCAGTTGCTGAATAATTTATCAACATTGCCCGCTAGTTTTTCTTGAAACACTTTGGAATGGTGCCATACTTGCATGCAATCCCATGCTCTTGGCTGAAATTGCCATTTGAACCTATTCACAGCCAATTGCTTTCCATAAGAAGTGTTAATAAGTTGTGGAAGAGTTTTCACACGCACAATGCAAATTGCTCTATTCACTTTTCCAGAGACACATTCTGGAATCTTGTCAATCCATTGTTTAAAGCGTATCCCAAATTTAACTGAACTGTTTTGGGCTCCATGCTGGCAAGGAAACTTTGTTAATTTGTAATCATTGAAGGCTAGAGTAGCAAAAAGGATTCGTCTGCAAACAGGAACCTTTTCAAAAAATCTTGAAGTGCAACTGATATGTTAATTTTGAGAATAAAATGCACGGCCTACCGACATAAAACCATATGAGTTTCGCTTATAAATGGCTTCAAATTGAATGGCATGATTTTCGGAAACTTTTGTCTGGATGCGCTGGTCAAATTGTCGGGAACTAAAAAACATCATAGAGATCATTGTTAAGAAAGACATTTACTGTGCTCGCGGTGTTTTTACTGAGCTAGGTTGTGGAAGTATGCCTGAGCAGTACTTCATAAACGTTGGTAAGAATGCAAACGTAAAAGAATCAACTTCAATTCAATGCGGTTACGCCAGCCACTGGGTGTATAAACGTGTCACGTTTACTATAACGTTGACCTTGACGGTCATATGACGTTACATACTATAAATATAAAATAACATAACCGTATAGTACTTAGATACTTTAACCTCTACTCCACATCCCCCCTCCGAAACTATTCATTAGCAACAATAGTATCTAGCATAGCACATACAACAACACACAATGATTCTAAGGTATGTCGGTTTAACAGTTTGACAATAGATTTATAACCGTTGGTCATAACTGTCTATCCTTTTTCCCTTCTTCGCTACGTTACAAGTTTTCAAGCTCCTCAAGAATTTGCCGATAATCATTTTTGGTCATACTAACCGCGGATAACTCATCGGCAAACGGACCGCTTGAATCGCCACTCGCAATGATAACGTCAGCCGTGCCGTGCACCATTGCCACCGTCCCTCGTTCCTTTCTAACGCTGGCCTCTTTCGCCGTTGGCATACATCGTGTCTCCTGTTCTCGAGCTCCCTGATTCTCCGGTTGAGTCACCTGGGGATCTACCGCTGCCTTCGGCGTGTCCAAATGAGGTATCTCTCCTCGCTTTCCCGATGCGTTCGGGGTGCTGATTCTAACCCGTAGAACCGTCGGTATCGTTGGGTTTTTATCGTCCTTTCAAATTCGCAGCAATAAGTCTCTATCCGGCTGATCTATCGCAATACGCGTTCTATGTATTTCGGCCTGCGCGATATAAACTAATTTGCCCAAATTAGGACTTCTCCGACTGTTACGTATACGAGCTTTCAGTCTTTGATACAATGATTGAAGGCGAAAGCCATCTATAACGTTTCCTGTCGAATCTGTGGCTGATGCAACTTCCGACGTATGTTTTAAAACCCGCCACAACTTGTCCAACATTTTCCACAAAGTTGCCGGACACGTTCCAGTCTAAACCAGTCACGTCGTCTTGATTATAATTATTTCCCCAGTAAAAACAACACATCTCTCGTTCGAAATAAGTATCTTCAGCGCTTCGTCGTTTCGGAGTCAGGAGCTTGTTTGGATACGCCTGAGTAACGAGTTTTTTCGATTTCTTCCCTGTACTGTTCGCACCCTTAGTGTTGCCCCGTCCTCTTAACCTGTTTATGGTACTGGGCATGGTACTTGATGAAGCCTTTGGTTTCTTTCCCTGTTCTTCATCCAAAGTATTTAGTGCCGGACCAACAACATTCACGCAAGCCGATCCGCCTGCAACCACTTGTAGATATTCGGTCCCCTAAGAACTTCGGTGGCCTTAGGTCTCTCAGTAGCCGTGTTTTATGACGGGTAACCGTCCTATTCTGCTTGGACCCAGTTTCCTGAGTCGTTACCGAACTCGTTTGCGGTGGCGTTTTTTCTCCTTCTTCCTTAATGCCCATTGGCATGACCCTAGGCGACGACAATTCCGCTTCAGTGGACTGCGGCTTATCATTTTCATCTGTTTCATCTCGACCCTTCTCGCCGTAAGACAACTCAATCGGGCTAGCCGAAATGACTGTTGTTTCCGTCCTAAGCGCGCTTCCCTCTCCTGATCTTGAATATGGGAAGATGCCTCCTTTAGTCCATTGAAGTTCACTCGTCGTCTCTTCAAAATGGGGACTACTCTCCGCTGCCCCTTCCGATACCAATGGCTTTGGACTTACTTGGACCTCTAAGTTCTCGACCGGGCCCTCAGTAGACATGAGTCCCTCCGATGAGTTGTCTATCGTGATCGCGTTATCTGCAGTGCCGCTGGCATTCTCAACTTTGCTTTTAGAATTCTGTCCCGTCTTTTCCTCGGAAGCTGATACTGCGGTTGTCTTCCGGGTATCACAATTCTTTCGAACGCTATGCTTCCTTGTTGGGCTTATAGAAGACTCTGTTTTCGATCCGCGCGCTCCTTTATGTTGGCCACCTAAACTTATTGAGATGTCAGTCTTACGCAAAACTTTCTTTCAGTCTTACTTTCAGAATTACGCAAAAAAAAGAAACTATGCACGAACTACACGCTCCATTTAGCAGTTCCGATTTTAACCGTTCCTTGATTTTTCGAAAAGTGTTGTAACCATTTTTCTGAGCCTGTAGCACAGTAGCACTCGTTGTTTCCTCCGACATATCGGAAAAATCATTCCTGATTCTAGAGGGTGATCGTTGCGGTCAAATGCTCTCATGATCGACGCCTCATCAGGCTGTCCGTAATCCTGCATTACTTTTGCAGGGATCATCTTCTTGTACCGATCTAGAGAAAACAACACATTTTTCCAATTTTCAGGCGAAGCCGAACGGCTCATCGAATGCCAAAATGTGCTTCAAACGGTGTGCACCCTAATGACTGATGTACTGTAGTTCCAATATTGTATAATATTTGAATTAACGTAACTTTCAAACCCGGATTCCGAGTCTGAAAAGATTAAGTCATAAGCCTTTCACGAAAAGTGTGTATATACCGTTCGACCAAACCAGTGGCCCGGTGCATTCCTATCGGCGAAAACACCAACCGTATAATTTGTTGACTGCAGAGTTCGCAATTCGACTTAGCCACGAATCCCGATCCTTGATCAGTTCGGATTACCCGCCGTATAGCATGACAAGTAATATAAGTTTCCAAGCACTCCTTTATAACCGCTGCAGCAGCACGCGTTGTTATTTGAACCGTAGGAATTTTTGAAAACCGATCAACGCAAAATTGTAAGTATTTGTTTGCACCCCAGGCAGATAGCAAGGGCCCCAGAAAAATCTTTGAGTCTCCTAATTCAGCTCTTCCATTAAATTCGTGGATGCAACTTCGGTACAGGTTTTAAATTCTTACCAGATTTGATGCAGCCCTTGCGACTCGCCGCGGTTAGTTGAAACTGACCACATGTGTGGCCACCAGAAGTAACTGTTTGCAACGTCTCTCATCTAAAAGAGCACTGCGTAGCCGTGGTGTAACCGAGCCATGATGGGAGCTCTCAACTGCGCTAGGATTATTATTTTGTCCTCCATGAACAAGATCCCATTAAAAGTATGGTACTAAATGGCGTAATTGCCGAAGTAAGTGCCTAGGATTCTGATATCAGTATAATTTTTCTCTTCAAGAACATCCATTGTGCATTTTAAAATTTTATCCGCTTTATTCAAAATGGAAATAAACTCAAAATGAAAGAATTCTGGCCAGTCGAACAAAACTGAAGGAAACATTAACCCGGGTCATCAACATTAACTAATTTCGAATTAAATGCCATTTCCAACGGATTAATCAATTGGCAATTGTTGCAATTCTCCGTGCGGTAATGATTAGTAACACAAATTTTGATCAAGTGAACTTTTTGAACGCGTCAATAAGTTTCTTTGCAGCGCATTCTTTTCGATTACGTAATTCCCGTTCAAATTTAGTTTCTTTCATGACGTCAATTGTCATTAAAAAATTGTTGCCGCATCCTTTTGCAGTAGCTGCAATTAGCCGATTAATTTCGTTAATTTGTCCAATGACAAGTGTGTTATCCAGTTCTGAAACAATTGCGGCTTGCCCAACTGATGACGAGAAAAATAATCGACCAATCCCACGTTTTTACCCGGGATATGCTCCATTTCATAATCAAACGGAAGTAATCTATCAACCCAACGGATGAGTCGCGTTTGAGTTGTTATCGATCTTTTCCTTTCCGATAAACATGATAACAACGCCTTATGATCAGTAGAAAATTTGAACTGCGCCTCAAACAAATAATTCTGGTAGTGAGTGCTCATAAAACCAGTAACAATCCTAGTGGTTGATACTATATTTAGGCTCCGCTTCATTTAAAAATCGAGATGCATACGAAAAAGGCTTCCATTCGTCCTGATGAAATTGTTCCAGGGCAGCACCAAGGCTTTTCTTTATTGCGTCACATTTAACTCGCGTTTCTTTCCGCATGTCGAAATGATGATTTTGCACGAGTTCCCGCTTTTTTTGTTTCATTACTTCAAATGCTTTTCCATGTTTTCCACCCATTCCATTCTAGCGTGTTTCTTCATGAGGTCGCGAAAAGGCTCTGTTGCGGCCACCATGACCGTATAATTTGATTCATTGCACCAATCAACGACCGTATGTTGGATAGGTTTTTGGGTCGTTTCAATTTTAGTATCGATTCCGCTTTTTTGTCCACTGGTACCGTACCGGTTTTTGGCAATTTGAACCCCAACCATTCGATTTCTTTCGCAAACACTGTGCTTTTGCTCCATTTACCGCCGCGTTTTTGTCATTTCAAACTTGCAGAGATTTCCTCAACTCCCGCCAACGACATTCCGCTGACCCCCTGTTGCTCTCAGAAAACTATACAGATACACATATACGACGGTAACTGCCCCACAACCGAACCCATTACCCTTTGAAATTCATTAAAAACAGTATTTACTCGCGAAAGCCATGAGCTAAAAAAAAAAGAAACTATTGGTGTCAATTGGAGCTGCAATCGATTATCTAACGAAAATCAAATTGATTCAGTCAGCCCGGTATCTTCCATGAAAAAATAGTAGTTCCAAGAACTCAAAAAAAAGATATATGTTTTTGAGAATTGAAGCAATGTACGAAATCACGAAAAATGCCTACCAAAACTCGGGAGTACGATAAATATTTTCTGAAAAAATCGTACTAAGGATACAATTAAAAGTAAAGAACGCTAAAAACGTCTAAATATTACTGAAGGCGCGAAAAAACCCTGCTCGGGAATGACAGTCTATCAAAACTGGGGATAAAAGTATCCCAAAAGCAGGCGCCACCCGCAAAACTTAATTCACGGACACTTCTGAAGGGAAATCCCGTCGGGAAAGAAGTGAATCTGATCAAATTCGAGCCTGATACCCATTCTGATTTAAGTTTTGACACACCACAACAGCGTGAATTCATTTTGTTTATGACTGATAATGTTCCAGACCTTCTATCAAGAACAAATAGATCAAAGATATTTCGTGCAACTTTTGGGTGTTGTTTGTGCATTAGATCATTTCCATGAACTACAAGTTGGGCCAAAATTCTTCAATTCTTTCGGACCACAAAGCATTAATTGGAGCCCTAAAAGATGACAACGTCGGCCCATCTCGTCTTACCCGTAGGGCAGATAAACTTCTACCTTACGATTTCGTCGTCGAACATCTAACGCGTAAAGAAATGGTATTCGAAGACTACTTATGTAGACACCCATCGGGCGAAACTTGTACCCCTTTCATATGACGACAAAAAATTGGTGATCGCCTCGGTAAACCATATAAACCATCATCTCGGCTTTGAAAACTTGAAGTCTAGATAATCTCGTTCTCAAATAAGAAAAATTTCTCTCAGCAAACAGAGTCACATGATTCGCAATACTGCAACAAGATTGGTCACTCGAACAATAAGCGATGCTCCATAGACTTCACAAAGCCCAACCCGGACTATTGGCAGTGAAGAGCTTGACGACACTTTATATTTGGTGGCTGAAACTCTATCATGAAATTCATTTTGAGGAGAATAGAGAATTGCATGGAGTTCGCACAAGCAGATAAAAAGCTGAAACCATTAACAAAACAAAGGAATGTCGGTGAACTACTATCGGTCGTAGAATAAATCAAGAAATGTAAGTAGGTTTTGCCGGTCCCCGGTCCGTTTTTTCTAACTTGGGAAACAAAAAAACGTACTTGTTTGCTTATACCGAGTTACTAATTTTCTTCTAACTCAAAGAACATCTTGTACATCTTCAAAGTCGGTGATCAATTTTCATAGTAAAACATAGCACAAAATGTGTTACCTAGAACTTTTAGAACGGGCCAAGGATCGTTGTTCATTTTAAAAACAGTTTGTGAATTTTACCAAGAACAAAACAAAGACATTGTATTCAGCCCAGAGGGGCAATCACAGAGCAACAGGCTTAGTCGAAAGATTAAATATAACAATTGAAGATCGACTCATGGACACACCACAGGAAACCTCCTCTAGTAATAATACTGTCGAAAATAACAAAATGCTCAAGAAGTTAAACGCAACAACCTCTAAACTAATCTGTTCTCGAAACCCATTTTGGCAGATCACCAAAAACACGTTATGGCATAACCCTGTGAAAATTCCGTTTTAAAAAAACATAAATTGGAAAAAAAGTCTTTATGTATAAATACTTTTTGAGCTAGGAAGAAACTCAATGAGCCGGGACAGACGACACGATTGGGACGCTCCGGATTACATCGAGGCTGGACACGTAGACGATGATTCTTCTTCATCAGACGATGTTGCGAATGCCGTCAATTACGTACCCCCTTATTTCCCACGCACAGAGAAGCGGAAAGCCTTAGGTATAGCAAATCCCCTGCGGAATATCCCAATCAGTGAGACCCTTGTGAATAGAAAATTTCAGAAGAGGCAAGAGTAAGAACCGTACTATAAAGAGCTTAAGAAGATAAACAAGAAATAGTGAGAGAATTGGATCATACAAAAACTACTACGAAAATGAAATTTATGCTACGAAAGGACCAAGGAGAATTGTGAAATCAGCCATAAACGTTGGGTTTACGAGTTCGAAAGCGACCCAAAGTAAACGAAGCCTCCAAGCCAATTTTGAACAACAGGGCATCACCTGACGAAATGCTTCCATGAACAATTAAGGGAGACGCTCTTGCGAGCAGAAGAAGAACCGAGGAAGCGCCTCATTTTCCTAATTGACACGGAGACCTATTTGGAACAGACCCCGTCGGGAAGACCTGGACAAAATCAAATGTCGGAAAAAGTTGATAGCATACAATCATTTCTCAGCAAGTCAATGCAGACCATAACAGACGACGACTCTATTGATTTAATTCTCCTAAAGTTTATCAAGCCGCCTACCCAGGTAGACGCGGAAGAAACACAAGACCCTCAAGCTCACAAATCAACCAAAGTTAAGCAAGAGGAACCACGAACGGAGAATTGGGAGCCTGTTATTGATCAGGCTTTATCTCAGACCCCGGCCGAGCCAAAAACCTAGAACTCTAAGCAACCCAAGTTACCCCCTGTCATTTTATTAGTAAGCTAGGAAAAAATAGACGACCACCAAATATACAAAAATGAAACAAAACGAAAAAGGCCAGCAAGAGAGTTTGAGCTCCCAGACGGATAAAGACTGCAAAAAACTGGGACACGGTCCAATTTTTATCCAATGCTCATCTAAATCGAATCTCACCGGAAAGACTAAATACAAAGCTTCTGCCGAAGAAATTACTGCCTCCACGGAAGATGTCGGACTCACCCATAAGGTACAACACTAGACCAATTCGTAGCATACAGCCCTCATCAAGGTTGGAAAAAAAGTTTTTTTTTTAATTTGTTGGATTATTTTGAGACAAACACTTATCTACTTGCATCAAGACTCCTACGTAATCATCATTAGAGGCTGAAACAATTGAGGCGAAAAAGCGGCTGTTACTGTCGTGGATCTCATCACGTCGAAATCTTTACCATTGAGGCGTTCGACCACTGATATTACAAAATCAAGTGAAGAAGATCTCGAAGGCAGACCGGCTGCATACGAAAATAACATTCAACCCTAGATTTCGAGAAAATCAGTTTGACCCGATGGACAATCCCAACGAACCTCCAATTTATAACATCCCCGACAGATTGGACACGAAAACAATCATCGAAACTAGGAAATTCTTAGGTGAATCAAAAGTTTTAGAAGAACTCAGACGAAGAACTGAATTAAGAGCAACGAAAGGAGACGCCTCTTGAAACTCAAAAATTTCACTTTTCTGATAAGGACTCTATATAAATCTCGTGAAAACGTTTAGTTATTTTGTTTTGACCCGGAACTTCATTTTCTGGTCTAGTTCGCAAACGCGATTTTAACCTTGGACCTCCCGATCCTTTCAGAGATTTAGATGTGTCGCTAGTTTCTCGAAATGAGTATTATATGGTTGTTATTTTTTAACTGTTTTAACGCTGTTAAGTTAACAGGACTTAAATCTTTTTGTTTTTGAGGTTTCATTCAAGTGAACCTTGTTTCAGTGCTGAAATTATTGCCCATTGGGTGCCTGCATTGGGTGGAAAGTATATGCATATCTTTAGTAATATCCATGGGTGCTGTTCACAAAAGTTTCAAAGGGAACGTGAAATGTGCACAATAACCTCTAGTGCTTTTTATGCTATAGAGTCGCAATTAAGAGTACCTGCCGAAAACACATCGGCTTTTGGATCTCTCAATTTTGTCTGTCTCTGTTTTGAAAGATAACGATTTCCAACTCAACTGGTTAATCTGAGTTGTAACATTTATCTAGCTTAACTTCTACGCATCTTATTGTCTTTTAATCTAGTCTTAGTTGAAATGTCTAGTTTCTACTAAATTGTTAAAGTAGAGAATCTGTACCTTTTTCTAGTTTCAGTAACCCTTTTTAACAACGATAAACTACTAATTCTTACCTCGAGTAACTTCACTTTTTAACAGACATACCAAAATTTGGCCGCAGAAGTCTGAACATAAAGTCGAGAAAGTCTGGAAAGTCGCAAGAATCTGGACATTTAGTGGCACCAAAAGTTTTGAACATAAAGTTGCGCCGTGGTTTGCGAAGTTTCGCCGTCGGTGGCGAAGTTGCAGTGTCTGCGCGAAAGTCTGGATACGAGTCTTGGACCGCTACCCTGAAACAAGTATTGTGTTTACCTTTTGCTAGAAATCCGATTCTGCCGATTTGTCCACGTGTAAGCAATAGAAGTTGTGTTCCCTGTAGAATGCAAGTAGCAATAGTTCCACTTGGTCGAAGTTATGGTAGACCATAAGACTGAATGCAACTGGGACACTCATCTCTAGGTCACTAATAGCACCACGGTAGAGAAATCCCTCACGCTGAACAAAATAGTCTTCACACGCGGGAAACGCACCGTTTTCCTCATAGCGCAAATTAAATGAGTGATCCGGAATGGAAATTGATTCATTCACCAGTTTTTCAGAAGTATTGAAAGAGAAAATTTGTTCACAATGATTGGCAAGTCCTTGAAAGTCGGGCAGTTTCAACGACGAGTTCGATTGTTTTTGATTGACAATTGAAATGAATAGGAAATTTGTGCAGTAACCACTTAAATAGGCAGAAATGAAAAAGATTACTAATTTGAATTTGGTTGTTTGAGAGCGGTTTTCTAAATAGCCAACGGCGGGAGTTTTCATAGTGGCATGAATTACTGCTCAAAAATCAGTTAAGTCAAAGATATCAAAATATAGGTTTTTTTAAAATTGTCTCAAGTTTAAGGAAAATTGTCGTTTAATTTACTGTTTTACTGTCTTTAGTTGTAAATTTACTGTAAGTTACTGCATTTCTGAGCAAAGTAAAAATCGATACTTTATAAATTTAGCACAACTTCACTATTTTAAAATTATTTTTATTTTCTGCATTTGAACGAGTCAGTGTCATTTGGTGAACAACTTCTTCACAAAAATCTGTTTCTTGATGTTCAAATGAGCATGCGAAAGCGGCATGTATTTAATGTTCAAAATAAAAAACCTGAAAGCAAAACAAAAAATTCGAAATTTAATAGCGAAAAAAAATGAGATTATTGGTGAAATCGATTAGTTCTTCCCGTCCATTTCTCCGTAAACAAGACCCGGCTTTCCAAAGTTTCGCTCAAGCAATGCATCTTTTTTCTGATAGAGATTTTTTCGATAATCCTCTCAGAGTAAAAGAGCGTACAACAACAAAAATGAGGAAGCTCCCGCGATCTCCAAACAATTCCCTTTTAGCATATTCTACTATCCAAAGAACTTCCGCACCAACATATACTAATTTTGACGAGTGATGTTAATTTGAAAAAAAAATTTCAAACCTCTCCAAAAAAATTCTTAAGAGGCCACAGTCAGGGGCGGATCTAGGATTTTCTCGAGGGGGGAGGGGTCGGATTTTCAAAAGGTTTGTCGAATTTTTTTAAGTGGACCAAACTGATTTTCTGAGCTCTCCCAAATCATATAAATACCCCATTTTGACCGAATTTTCTGCGCCACAGGCAAGTTTCTTGAAAAAACAGGCCAAAAACGAGTTTTTATACACTTTTTGGAAAGTTTCGACAAAAAAGTTACGTTTTTTTGGTGCGCTCTCCCCTCAAAATTAGTATAGGTTGGCGCCAAAGGCGCTTTAAGAAAAATTTTAAGGTCAGTCAGCCGAAAATGGATATCTAAAAATAGTTCAAAGGGGGGACCCTTTGGGTCAGCAGGGGGTTGAATCCCTGAGAAAAAGCGGGCGCCCTGCCCCCGTCTAAATCCGCAACTGGTCACAGTAATACAAATTTGGCAAAAAGATGTTAAAAGTAGAATTAGAGACCTCGGAAAATCAATTGGTCGACGGAAAAATAAAACGCCCCCTGAAATCTTAGGTTGACACCTGTGAACTGATGCAAAAAAGCAAGTATATCGGAAAGACTCGCTCTCGCCATTACAACGTATTGTGATCTAGTCACAACACTCTGTTGTGATCTTGCTAACAGATGGTAGAACTCTAGCGTCAAGATATTTTTAGCAGAGAAACAGCGGAAATTCAACGAAACCAAATTTTCAATTTTTTGCACTTTCTTAATGGAATCGACACCAAATAATGTGTTAAAACATTGGTAGCAAAACTTGTCAATAAAATTGTTCGTAATCACAACTTTTTTCAAAGTCAGGTTTTTCAAACTCAATTGAATTATGTTAAGAATCGAAATGCTGCGGATTGAGAGAGTTTGTCACGGTAGTGTAAGGACCGGTGATGCCGCATGTGTTCCCTGATGTACAGGTGAAGGCATATACCACCATATAGGTGCTATATATCAACCTGGTCTCAGTAGTGGACTGATCAGTGCTGAATTGGGCGGAGCAACACGAGCCAAAAAGACTGGCCAGTGATGATAGGCTATTTGGAAGGATAGCGCAGCCTTGGCTGGATGGTGATGGATTTCATCAACAGCTGCAATTGTCGAATGGGCGGTGAAGACCTTTCTCATGTTCAGTTCAACCCCATGCTTTGAAATCTGAGACCAATAGTGAAGGATTTGGGAGAGGCGATGCGAGTTCCTGCCTGACTGGAAGCATATGCACACGTGAGGGAAAACCAGCAAGCGTGGCTTGCAGGATCCATACCATTGCCAGACCAATGCCCTCGATACTCGCCGATAAGAAGGATGTTCCTAGAAGTTACGTCTCCTGTTATTGCCCCTCGCATCGGAGCGTCTCGCGATTTTGGAGAAAGAATGCGGATGTCGAGTGAAGGGATAGAGTCACGCTTTATCAGCTGGAATGTTGCAGCGTTGCACACCTTTGATTTCGGTTTTCATGATACATGGAATCGAAAAAAAATCAAGGCCCCACCATCTAGGAAGCCCGGACCATTGGTATAGATTGAAATGACCAGGAGAAAAGAAAAAGATAGTGTTTTATTACGATAGTACAGTCGGATTACGGTGATCTATGGGTGATCACGCTGGTGGCTATGTGGAGATGGTCAAGGCGAGGAACTCAGCGAGAGGGCACTCGATGGTTCGGAGCGAAAAAAAAGCCTTGCAGGAACATTTGCAGGAGTTAATGGAAGGCTCTAATTTGAAACGAAAAGAATATGCTACTGTTATTGTCATTGGAGGCAAATGATAACGAACTAGAACAACTGTTGAAGTTTTCCTGGACGGTCGCCTTCAAGAAAAACTTTGATAAGTTTACGAATGCACCTTCAAAAGTGGCGCCAAATCTGGCCTACCCATGCGTGAGGACAAAGTTGCAAATGCGATTGGCTTGGTGTATGATGGGATTCAAAAGGTCGGAATACGAAACCAGTAATGTTTTGAGATCAAAGGAGCGAGAGTTGGAACTGATGGAGGCCCTACAAGCGTTGATCGCCAAAGACGACTCTGCGATAGCGTTGGGCTAAGCGTAAAGATGTTTTCGTTTTATGAGGTTCGTAGTGGATCGTATCCCTACTCCTATGTTGGAAAAATGCATAAAAACTGTTCGACAAAGAGGAATTAATCGTGAACGGATCTTCCTGAGAGCCCTGCTGGAATTGTACCAGGACATGCCGCTCGAGATACTCACCAAGGAGTTAAATAACATTGAGAGCTACAGTAGACTGGATGAAGTGAGGAGGTACTCAACAGTGAACTTAAAGTGAATCGTGAATTAATTGAAAAAGCAGAGATCAAAAGTAGTACGTGACCTTAGGCAAACGAAAATCACTCCACACATTTCAGGTGTTTCCGGAATATCGTATAACACTTTCAGGGATGAGAAGGCAAGGGTTGCGTATTTTGATTTTCAACAAAATTGTAGTTCTCGACTTCCGCGTTGAGAGAATGAAAGAAATCGGGATGCTGACATTTGAACAGCTGAGAATGGGAGTCATTCTAGAGGAACGAGTGGTGGAACCCTCGGTTCCGGAACTGAAAGGGCAGATGAGCTTTGAATGCGGTTCATGGGATGGTCAGTTGTATACCTGCTTGGTAACGATGTGGGAGCTCACGAAGCCTTTATGATGCCCTCATCCAAACGCCGGTTTGGTATGGGACGTAACTGCAGATGTCGTACTAGAATTGGATGATGAAGGCATTCTTAATGATTTAGCCGCAATACATCACCTGTTGGCTCTGAGAATAATGAATCAGGATGACAAGCCGCCTACGGAATCGTCCGAAGAGAGTTCTCCAAGTGATTGGATGAAAGAGGGCACTTGTCTGGCATCCAGTTGTGAAATGGGAGGGCATGTGCGTCGAATTGGCCTTCGATTGAATACACTGAGTGAGCAACTTTGCCAGTTAGCCAAATTGTACGTGAGGCTAAGTATATCGGACAACACTGAGATGGAGCTGAGTGCGGATTGCCATGGAGTAACAGAAGTGAAGCTCATGACCACTTGGGATTTTACAGCATGGTCAGCTCGATTGAGTCATTGGAATGCCTGGAGCGTGCCCATGAGCTGGTTACGTCCTTAAGTGTGGAAGTGTTCCCCGGAGCGTTACAGACGGAACAGAAAATTGGAGGATGACGAGATGCTCTGGAAAGCGAGATGAATTTGAAAGATAGCGAGGGACATCATAGAACTACTGGCTCGAAAAAATATGTGGGATCAAGACCGCACCATACTGCAATAGCAAAAACCCCTACGAACATGGTGGTGTTAGATGCGAGGACACAACAGGGGATGATCGATCAGTTCTTCTCAGTGCCTAAAAGTTTGAGACTGACCAGAATGTCGGAGAGGTCGTTTGATTTGGTAACAAAGATCATTCGGGCTGTTCCGAAGAGGTTTGAAGGCGAATTGCAGGACGTAGTGGTTGGAAGCTTCATGTTGAGCGACGGTAAAGTAAGTGAATTTCAGAAATTAAGGCAAGGGGAGCATTACCGACTGAATTCCCCACAATCGATGAAAAGGACGGAATGCATCAGATAATGGCAGAGGTAGAACAGTTGTTAGAAGCTTCAGGGTACCGGGTACCATTATCATCATTGTCATCATCATGGTCTTTATAAAACAATTAGTCCCCAAATCGTTTAGGCGCTGACCGTTCGCTCTTTTTTGTAGTTTTGTACCGTGTATTACCTCCTGTTCCATTTAGTGATTCGTTATTAACTTCAATTACAGTATTAGCTGCTTTAGTGCTGGTCCTGTTTTTGCTTTTCCTCTGAATGGTATTTTGGAGGCTGTTCTGTTTCTTACGCTTCTCAATGGTTAGTTGGTGCGTCTGGTAGGTTGAGTCTCTGTAAATGTTGATAAGGCGATCGGTTCTTTGATGTCCAATACTTCCGTTGGAGTAATGAACTTATCGGAATTGATTTTTTCTGATGTAACAGCTTCTCTATTCGGGGGTAGCCAACCTAGGAGATTCTACTTTTAAGTTGGCGTTAGGGAACTCCTCAACTACAAAACCGTTTTCTTGTTCCTTTGTTTCTTTTGTAGTATTAATTTTGGCGCGATTATTCTTTTCTCCCGCTACCTGAGCTTTTTTTTTGTTCGTTCATGAAAAACCTTTAACCTATCAAGATGAACTTTTTGCTGTTTTTTTTAGGTTTTTGGGCTTCAATCACAAAGTTTAGATCATTTTCTATCTCTTTGTTTATGTGTGGTCCGATATAAAACCACTTAAATTTTCCCCTGCCAACGGTTGGATTAAAAATAAGTTTTTTATCGTTCACGTTATACTTAGGTCAGTCCGCATTGTTTTCTGTCGTAGTAGGTCTTTTGCCGTTCTTGTTCGACGTTCATTGTAACACGCACCAGTTCGTGGCTTGTTTGGATTTCCTTCTTTAGGTTTCTAACGTAGTCGCTTGGCGTTGCTTAAATTTTCTTTTGTGCTGTTTTTTTCCATGCAATCTATTGGCAAGGAGCAAGGGCGACCAAAAGTCAAATAATACGGACTGCATTTTGTCACTGCATGAAATGAGGTTCTATAAGCCATCATAAATGTTTGATAAAATTTGGCCCAGTCATTGTGGTTTTCTCCCATATATTTAGACAAGGCTTCTTCGATTGTTCTGTTGGTTCTTTCAATCATTGCGTTTCCCTGAGGACGATCTGATGGACGGTCTGATGTCGTTTGCCAGTACGGAACACAAACTTTTGAAAAAATTAGGCATAAAGTTTGATCCCTTGTCGCTGTGCAGATTTGATGGGCAGCCAAAGAGTGAAATCCAATTGTCGACCAATCCCTTAGCTACTGTCTTTGCTTCTTGGTTTTGAAGTGTTATCGCTTCGTACCGCTTTGAGAATTGATCTCCGATCTGATTCCGGTAGCGGTCTCATGATATCCAACGCTACCTTCCAAAATGGATGGCTTGGCTTCCGTGTCTTCAGTGGATGTTTATGTTTCTGGCAAGATTTCTTTTTCGATATGCATTTTTTACAGCTATTAACCCAATCTTTAATATCCCGACTCCTTCCAGGCCATTAAAACCTTTCTTGAGTACGCTGAAAAGTTTTTTCGCACCCAAAAAGTCCACAAGATTCATGTAGCAAAACGAGCATTCCCTCCATGAACACTGGAGTCACAACTATTTGCACTACAATGTACTTTTCTTTGGTAACTTTTTTCTTTTTAGTAAGTCATTTTCAATAAGCAAATATTCGAAATTTCTTCAAAATTTCCATAAAGTCTTCGAAGAGCCACTCATTTGATTTTTCACTGGCATCTCCTTGTTTTGCACCCATATTTGCCTTCCTTATTTCTTTAGATTTCAGTTGAACCGTTTGTAATTCCGAATCGGGAATTTTCAGGGCTTGTTCCCAGAGATTGTTCAAAATATCTGAAGCTTATCTTATTTGATTAACCACCTCCTCAGTCGAAGTTGGAACCCTTGATGCATGTGGCATTTTCTTTCCCGCTTCGTGTTTGATTTCGAATTGGAACTGCCCTGGTTTTCCAACCATCTCGCTATCATACCGTCTGACTCCTTGAAGCTATAAAGCCACGTTAGAGCTCTGTGATCCGTAACTATTAAGAATTTTCATCCCAACTGATTGTTCCGGAAATAATGCGTGAAATGTACGATTGCGTAGTTCCCTTTTGGTTACGGAGTAATTTCGTTGTCCTTTAATCAGCGTTTTGCTGGCGCACGCAATAACTCGATCTATGTCTTGCTGTTTTTGTGTCAATTGGCCCCCATCCCAGTTTATGAAGCATCCGTTGTTAGGGAACACATATCTTCGTCATTTGGATATCCCAGTATTGGTGCTTGAATCAGTTTCTGTTTCAGTTCCATCAATGCACTTTTGCAAGCTTCATTACGAAAGATTTTCCATTCTTTTCAAACAGTTTGTAAAGTGGTTGCGCTGTTTTCCAAACCCTTCAATAAACTTTTGGTCGAGCCCATTGAGTTCTAATACCGTCCGCAGTTAATTGATATTGTGAGGACTTTTCAAGTGTTCCGCCGCGTTTAATTTTTGCGGATCAACTTCTACGCCGTTGTTCGACAAAGCGTGTCTTAGAAAATGGATTTTCTTTTGAAAGAATCTGCTTTTCGATCCTTTTATTCTTAACCCTGCTTCTTTCAGTCGACACAGAATAATTTTCAACTTCTCTATATTTTCGTCAATTGTTCTTCAATTATAATATCGTCTAGGCGATTTCGTATGATAACCCTTTTAGTATTAACTCCATTAAGTTTTGAAAAGCTTCTGACGCTGAAGCGAGACACATTGGTAGTCTTTTCTATTTTATAGAGATTCATCGGCGTTATAAAAGCCGTTTGATTTTGCGAGTCTTCATCTAGCGGCATATGAAAACAGCCAGAAGTTGAATTAATGTCGAAAAAGATTATTTTACCATCCAATGAGTCGACGACATCACTTATGCTTGGTAGGGGCCAGTTTCCATTGAATGTTGAATCTTCTGTAATCAACTACTAATCTGTGGGATCCGTATTTTTTTGAACAAGTATGGATGGGGCTGCCCATTTCGAGCGAGCTGGTTCAAATAGGTTGCCTTTTTCTAAATCCACTACGATCTTTTTCATGGCTTTCCGCTTTTCAAAATTCATACTTCCGTATGCCCACCGAAATGGCTTTGCATCAGCGTTTAACTTTATTTAATGTCTGATTTCATCCAAAAACCCGAAGTCCGTAGAGCTGCGTAAAAAGACTCGGTTATGTTTATCAAACATTATCTGCACTTTTTCCTTTTCTTCAGATGACAATTTTGCACCGTCCAGAGATGTGTATTTTTCCAATTCAAAAGGCTCTTCCTTGCTATTGAAGAGTCCGTTTACTTGAATCTGATGTCTCAAATTGGTATAATGAGCAAATTTGCTGTCATGGTATATGTTAATTGCTTCATTTCGCGTGTTCAGTATCTTCAGGCAACTTTTTATTTGGTTTTTTGCTAACCAATGAATCAGTAACCAGTATTCCGTTTTTTTTTCGAATTGATGTATGCATTCCATTAAACCTTCTGTGCTACTGATGACGGTAACGTTGTCATTTATGATGACGATTTCTACAACTTATTCTTGTGTGCTGGAGATTCTTGGATCCCTCTCTGCTTTTGCAAAGGTTCGGACACCGTTCCTTGCTTGTGCTGATATAGGTAGAGCTGTCCAATTTTCCGTACTGTATAGCAATTGTTTGCCAGTGTTCAGGATACAATCTTGATCTATCATGAAGTCCAAACCAAGAAGGCAGGGTAAGCAGTTATGCAACGTTATTAAAATTTCTTGGGCGAACTCTCCGAATTTTGGTTTGATTTGTATTTTGTTGTCGACGCGGCAAACTACTTTCAACGCCGACGAGTTAGCCGCTAAAACTTTATATTAAAAACTTTTATGCTTCCCGGTTTTCCAAGGCGTTCATAAGTGTCGGAACTTATGAGAGAAATGCTACTGCCACTGTCTAACAGTCTTGTTATCACTTTCCCGTTCAGTAACAACTCCACATTGAAACGTTTTGTTTTGTTAGTTGAACACACCCTGATTACTTGGTTTGCTCCGTCCTTTTGTTCCAAGGGCAATTTCGTTGAATTTGGCTACAACTTCCACAAGTAAAACATTTACGGCAGTGCTTTGCCCAGTGGCCCTTTTGCCTACATAGCCGACATTTGTCTTAGTTGTTTTCTCTTTTCAGATTGTTTTTTCTTTTGCGCTTATTTGATGCTAGGTGGGATTTCTTGCTCGGTCTCTTGAACCTTGTCCCCTATATCGGTTTCCATGGCGTCGCGTTCCTCCCCAGTGGCTGTTGTCTCTTTGACCGTTAATGTTCCGGGGATTAATTTCATTACCAACCGACATCTGTTGGACTAGTCTGTCTACCGAGTCAATTAGGACTTCTGCTCATCACTCCTCCTCGTGGCTGCTATTCATGGCGTTTGTTCTTCTTCCTCTATTCTAATTATGGCTTACAGATGCAGTGCCCGCTCTAAAGCCTTCCCGATGTTCATGTCCCTGTCGCCAATTGATTGCGGAGCTCAAGTCTAAGTTGACTCTAGTGGATCCCATCGAGAAAACCTCGAAGCACTAAGTGAGCCCGTATGTCCTGAGACTCGTCTGGGTAAGCCTCCAGCGCCAACTGCTGTAAATCCCCCAGAAAATCTGTTACTTTTTATCCTGCCTGCTGCACGCGACCTGCTATCCGTCTGCGGAACAACACCGGAAATTTTTAAACGGTTTCATCATGTCTTTGAAATTTTAACGGTCTCATCATGTCTATTTCTGGTTGTCTCTGGGAGGGAACGGTAAAATTCGATTGCAGATTTCTGCAATCGTAACGCGAAATGATGCGGCCGTTCATCAGTTTCGGTTCCACTTACAGTACGTTTCCAGTTTTGCAGTTCGGCTAACAGCTCAAAGTGTGTTCAGTAGCTTTCAAGTTCGTTAGAACCGGTGAATGCCTCCGGCAATAATATTTTGGATACCAAACTTGCCGTTGCCAAACCTAACCCCTACCCTACTTAATTGTTTCTCAATTAATCCCTTTAGTTGGCAATTTAGTAGATCTTTCCCGCTGTTTTTTGCTTAAAATAACGTTTTATGACCATCCAACTACAGTTTATTCGCTTTTATCTGAGAAACTTTTTTTTTTCAACTTGGTTTCCTATACCTTTCCGTTGAAATCGGTTCAATTATTTCTTTCTTTGCAAGATTAATTGATAATTTTGGACACAAACTAGAAGAGAAAAATTCAAGATCGATTGAATCATTGTCGAGTTTTCCTGGTTTTCTCTAGGAACGTGTTTTAACGTTTTATTTGATTTTTATTGTTTTCCCGACCTAGTCGACAACTTTCGATCACTTCGTTTTTTTCGAAACTCACTTGTTCTTCCTGACTCTTGATGTTTTCTCTGTTGCGACTGTATGATCAACCCAACACGTGCTTTCTCGCAAGGAAACAAGTATTGGGTATAAGCTAAATTGAAAGCTCGAAATATATTTAATTAAGTTAATATTTATATTCAAAGTTGGTCCCGGAGACTTATGTGATAATTACAAGAGTTTGTTATTGATGGGTTTATCAAGGAAGGATTTATAAACCAACTGATTGCTCTGAATGTAAAAGTTTTTTTGATGTTCCCGGGTTACCCCGTTTCTATCCTTAATCCGAGTAGTAATTGATTTTATCCAGATTACGGATTTTGGCACCTTTTGTCAGCTTTATCTGACACCAAAAAATTTAAGTTTTCTCCCGCCTCTCAAGGCGTTTGCATATTTGTCAAAGTTATGTAATGCTTTGACAGTTCTCAGACATCATAAATTAGCAATGACTTCTGCTAAACTAGTTCAAGTTATGATCTTTACAATTTACTAACAAGGAAACTTTCTTTTCCCTACAAATTTCTTCAGGATACCCAAAGTCTTCGATAGGTATAGGCGAGGCAGTTGTTAATGCCTTGGTTCCGTGCCGTCATGATGTCGTGGATGTATGAACGCGCCAAGCGTCATATGTCCAGGAACCTGGAGACCTAACAATCGTTCCAGCTGAACTGAGGACCAGGTGCATATAAGAGAGCAATCCTGACACATAGAAACGCCGTCACAACAGCTGTGAAACGGGTGACTGGAATACCTTGTTCGATTGGAAACGTGGAGAAGAGGTCTTACGAGCTGACCTGGAGCGGAATGTAAGCCTGTGCTTGCACAACGGTTCCTGCCCGAACCGGCAGCAAAAAGTAAACCGAGATCTCTTGCCTTGCTGCAAGCAGAGGCTGCTGGAACAAGAAAGTTGGGGCACGGCCCGCAAATCTGTTGATATGATGACATCCAGCCGACGGGACTTCAAGTCGAATCGTGAAACTAGGGACTTCAAGCGAATTTTTTCTTATAAAATTGTGAAATATGATGAACTCGAAATTTTTGAAAAATTATTCTGAATTTCATTATCCTTCTTCACCAAATATTGGCGTTTTCGTAAAATTTAAGGCTTGAACTGATGTTTAGGAAATTTGAAAAATAAAACATGGTTGAGGGTGTTTTTCATGTTTATAATTTATCCATTTCAAAAACAGGCTGATGTTATTTGAAAAGCAACGTTTTACAAATGAGAAAGTAGTGGTTTTTGGTGCTAGTAAAGTTCAAATTTTGGCCTGAATTCCTTTCGCCTTGAAATCCCGTCGGCCGGTTGTCCTAGACCCACAGGCAGAGTATAACTTCAGGGGTTGCAAAACTGACGTGCAAGTATGAGTCCTCAAGTCTTTTTGGTATTCGAGATATGGCGTTGTTTCATGATTTTTTTAAAAATAGAAATTAAAAAAAAAAATTAAACGAACTTTAACTTCTCAACCGTATAGTGGGGTGCCATCAGGGTACACTCGGGGCTTGCAAATCTAGCGTTCTCTTGGACAGCTCGTTATTTTGGGTTTCGAGATATGGCGTTTATTATGATGCAGAAACTCCTGATACATGAGCCCAATTCATCTTCACAGTTGCAATAAGTATTTTAGTACATGTTTCAGTAAACTCTTTAAACCAACGATCTATTTGAACTACCGTAGGTGCGAGTCATGCTCTAGTTGTTTTTTGTTTTTGGTCCCTCTTTCTCTATTGAATCTCGATCTCAGGCACATTCTTTGAAGACGTGTTTCCAACCAACCTACTCGACATGGGTTCCTTCAGGGTATCATGGTGTTCTGCAATTGAAGGCATGATGTCATCAGTTCGAACTTCATTTTCACCATGAGCCAGCAGACAGTCATTTCCCATTTGACAAATTCCTCCTTGTTCAAAAGCAGTGCATAGTTGCGACTTGTAAATCTGATTCTCAAAAGACCTCAGTTCTCGGCGTCCATGCGCAAAGGTGCAATCCGATCCAGCAGGACAATTTCCCTTTAAGAAGTTGTTGCAGATTTTTTTCTTGTAGGGAGTCTGCGCCAGGAAATCCTTATTCATACTTGATGTTTAATAATAATAGTCTATGTATTAATAGTCTATTATTAATAATACAATTATCTATTTAATAATTTAATAACAAGCCCGGGTAAAGGAGAAGAGTTGGCGATAGGAAGGGCATCGAGCCGTGAAACTCCGCCACTGAATCATGAATACTCCAAATATAGGGGGCAGTACACCTCGAAGTGCTGCGCAGGCGTTGTCGGTGCCGGCCTACGTCAGAAAGAATGCACTGACACCCCGAAACTCCCTGAAACAAATGACGGCTGCAGAGCCTGACACGCCAGGAAACAAGTTTCGGGTTGCTACGTGGAACATTGGTTCCATGACTGGAAGGAGGGGTGAGGTAGCAAGAGAACTTTGTGAGCGGAAAGTTGACGCTGCCTGGCTTCAAGAAACTCGTTGGAAGGGAGCAGGAACAAGAATGATTGGAAGTTCTTCTGGTCTGGCGGAAAGAAAGCAGAAAATGGAGTTGGAATGGTGTCGCTGAACACTTAGTGGACCGTGTGGTGGAGGTCAACCGTGTCAACGACCGCATCATCTCCGTTACGGTTATTTTGGAAGATCGTCCCTACAAATTGATATCTGCGTATTGCCCACAGAGCCAATTAGCAGAAGATATGAAAGATCAACTCTACGATGTCCTTGACCGTGAGTTGCTGACGACCGATAACCCGCTGGTTGGTGGTGGTTTCAATGGACACATTGGCGAGGACAACTCAAGTTGCGAAAGTGTACATGGTGGTTTTGGTTATGGATGCCAGAACAATGACGGCGTCCGACTACTAGACTGTGCCATGTCTGCACGACTGTTTATTGCCAACACTGCGTTCAAGAAACCACACACTCAGTTGGTGACATTTATGTCGGGCCGTATTGCAACCCTGATAGATTATATTCTTTACAGAAAAGACTCAATCTCTTTAAAGAATGCAAAGAGTATTCCAGTTGGCACTCAGCATAAAGTTGTTGTAGCTGACTTTACCATGAAGAAAGTCCACAAACAAAGAAAAGTCAACCGACAACCAAGGATAAAGACTTGGAAACTACGTGATCCAGAGACAAAGAAACTTTTCACTACTGAGTTTGCTGCGACACCTGAGGCTACTACATGGGAGGGGCTGAAGAACAACTTGTTTGAGGCAGCACAAAATATTTGCGGTGCTTCTCGAGGACATGCAGCCTCACGTGAAACCAAGAAGTAGAAGAAGCTGTGAAATTGAAGAAACCACTGTTCAAACAGTGGCGCAGAAACAGAAACGATGCAAATCGGACAGCGTATGCGAATGCTAAACGTGCTGCGAAGCATACGATTCGTCATGCTATCAACAGCCAAGTAAAGCAAGCTATTGCAGAAGCTGACTATAAGAAGATCTTCAACATATCAAAGCAAAGACAAGACGTTGTCGGCACGAATTGCTTGAAGGATGCAGAAGGGAAACTGTATACCAACATTGCTGCTCGTTAGAAAATATGGAAAGACCATATGCATGAAATCATGAATGTTGAACATCCTTACACTAGTAGTGACAAACCGGCTGTAGAAGGATCTTGCGAGGAAATTGCAGTGGCAGAGGTTAAGAGTGCCTTGCGAGCGTTGGTGAACAAGAAGGCTCCAGGGCCCAGTGGTATCACTGCGGAATTGCTCAAAGCTGCCGGTGACCCTTGCATTGATGTACTGACAACTATTTGCAACCAGATCTTATTCAGTGGTAAGATGCCCGATGACTGGAAACTGAGCTCTCTGATTCCACTGTACAAAGGTAAAGGTGACCCTCTCAGTACCAACTCATATCGTGGTATAAAGTTACTGGAACATTCTTTTAAACTCTTGGAGAAGGTTTTTGAGTCAAGACTCCGTGATATGATTACAATTGACAGAACACAGTATGGCTTTATGCCAGGTCGCGGCACTGTCGATGCAGTTTTTGTTGCCCGTCAACTTTGCGAAAAGTTTGCAGCAAAAAAGGAGCCCCTTTACTGGATTTTTATCGACCTGGAGAAAGCCTTTGACCGTGTCCCGCTGCGCCTCATTATAGAAAGTTTGAGGCATAAACGCATACCAGAGCATTTCTTAAACGCTATTATGGCAATATATGACGATTGTAAGACCTCAGTTTTTGTGAACGGTGAACCGACAGATGCTTTTGATGTTACTGTTGGTGTGCATCAAGGTTCAATCCTCAGCCCCCTCCTGTTTATCACGGTTATGGATTATCTGACTGAAGAAGTGCGAGATGGCTCCATACTGGAAATGTTGTATGCGGATGACATAGCACTCGCAGCAGAGACACCCGAAGAAGTCATGAGGAAGTACAGAATGTGGAAGTCAGCATTGGAGTCCAAAGGCCATCGGGTTAATGTGGGCAAAACCAAGGGAATGGGAGACTTCCCTAGTGTCATCCGTAATGCTGCTGTCGATCCTTGCGGCGTTTGTGGAATTAGAGTTGGCGGAAACTCGATTATGTGCACTCTTTGCAGAAAATGGGTTCACGGACGCTGTACCGCTATTAGAGGAAGTTTATCCCCACACGAGTCGAGTTTTCAGTGTTCTACATGCCACACCCCAGCTGCAAGTGATCCTGCACCCCATAACAGTTTCGACGAGTTAGAGAGTGTTAGTCAGCTTTGTTACTTGGGAAACACGTTGCATGCTACTGGAGACTGAAATTGCTATAAACGAGCGTATCAAGAAGGCATGGTTTGCGTTTCATAACCATGGTGGCGTTTTACTCGGGAAACGGGGACTGTCCATGAAACAAAGAGGTTTTATTTATTGTGTACACTGAAAATTTAGTCCCAAAATATTTTTGGTTTTTTATTCAAAACGTACATGTCTAAATCAAAATTATGACTCAGAAACTTCCAGACAAATTAATATAAAAATGTTTAATTAATTTTCGAGGTTAAAAGTATTTTAATCTTAATAGTAATTTAGAGGTCAACTGTGATTGGCTAGTTTTTTTATCAAGATGGTTTAGAACCAAATTGTATGTGATTTATTGTAAATACCATTGGTAAATTGATGTTTTATCGTCATTTAGAGTAGTTTATTGTAAAAATCCTAACGATGCACATAGTTGCGAAAACGTTTGAAATTTACTTTTTAGCAAAAATTTCTTCAATTTTACTTGTAAATTCGTGATAAACCAAAAAGCGAAGAGCTTGAAATTCCAACTGTTTTCCCATTAAAGGGCCAGCATAAAATTTTTAAATGATTTTCGTCAATGTATAGAGAATTTTTAAAGTGTTTTTTTTTATCGATACGTAAAATATGGCCAATTTTTATTTGAGTTACCGAAATGTTTCATATTGTAGCAGCTAGCTCCCTGTTCCACAGCATCAACACCCTTAACACAGGAAAGAACCTCCGACGACTACTGAAAGACAGTCCACGGAAGGAGAAAAAAGTGGTTGTGTGGCACGACGTGGTGAACAACACCATTAGCAGCCACAGAACAAACAACTATCGCCCGCCGGTGTCGAGGAGCTGACAAACTATTTGAAGTCGAAGAAGCAGCAGATATTGGCGATCGTTTATTGCAGAAGGGAAGGAACGCCCGACTTGTTTAGTCAGCCTCTCGGCACAGGGGTGCTCATTATTTCAGCTACAAAACGGCTACTCTCCAAGAGCAAGCAAAAGTACCCGGAGCAGCTCAAGGAATATTTGAAGCTGCACCA
This sequence comes from Symsagittifera roscoffensis, assembly GCF_963678635.1. Lineage (NCBI taxonomy): Eukaryota > Metazoa > Xenacoelomorpha > Acoela > Convolutidae > Symsagittifera > Symsagittifera roscoffensis. The sequence goes on along the minus strand of NC_087069.1, from coordinate 33,601,436 downwards.
GAGTGCTGATTTGGAGCTGAAATCTCTGCGATTGGTGGTGGCACACAAAGAAAGGCTGTCAGAGCTGATTGGCAATATCAGGGGCAAACAACAGAGACCATCACAGACAAGGAGGAAGGCGAAAGCAAGACGTGAGCAGAAGCTGAAGGCAGATCAAGTGTCTGCGCTTCAAAGACAGGGGTGAGAAGAGTGTGATTTGTTTTGCTTTGTGCCTTGTGAGTTTCATTACTCGTGGCCTGCAAAACAATGATCACAGTACTTTTGCCTGTTGTTTGGCTCAGACAAATTTTAGAAAGAAAACTAACTTGGAAAATTGTGTTAGACTATTTAAACTTCTTTAAAAAAGTTCAAGTATCTGTACATAGACTGAAGTTTTTGAGAAAATGTCTGAAAAACGATCTAATACCGGACTTTTTGAAACTTAGGTTCCCCGAGAACGGGGTTTTTTCGGACCAAGCTGTGCATAATTTTCAATTGAAACTACTAAGGACTGAAACTTCTAGGGAAGATGAGGATAGGAAAAGGTACGAGGAGATGCTAAGGAAAGCAAGATCACTGGTGCAAAAAGAAATTGACAAACAGTGGTGGGCATCCATTTTCCGCTTCGTGAGGCGTCAAGTTGAGGCAAGCTTAAAGACAACATCAGAAAACCATAGAAAAAAGTTAGAAAAACTGTCCGAGAGACAAGATAAACCTCTTGGGGGGAGAAATGAGCGATCAGTTAAGGTACTTGATAATATTGAACTGCCTGAATGGGTATATGAAGTGCTATCAATGGGCCCCAAGCATCCCATTAGAGACAAATTTAACAAAACTTATTTTTTGGCGGATATCGACATTTTCCTCTCACAATTGAAAAATCAGAAAACATCTGGTGAAACGTTATGTGAAATAGAAGCCGCGGCAAAGGCATATGCAAAAAACGTACGGCAAACCCCAAGAGACAAAGCCGTTGAAAAAACGAGGAAATATCTCAAAGATAATGGGTTGCTGGCTGTGCCTTTTGATAAGGGGGTTGGTTTTTGCATAATGAGGAAACAAACATATGAATCAAAGCTGGAATCCTTGTTGCAATCTGCTCAGTTTGTGAAAAAAGATGCAACCACTGATGAGGTGATACTAAAAATTGAGAAGGAACTTAACAAAAGAATTACTAACCATGAACAAAAGCGACGAGATAAGTGATCAGTTATATTCTAAGATGAGATCAACAGGGAGGCAACCCGCCCGTTTGTACGGTTTAGCTAAGTACACAAGGACGAGACACCCCTACGACCTGTTCCATCACTTCCCGGCAGCTCGTATGAGAATCTTAACAACAAGCTTGCAAAGTTTTTTGACAACATCGATGGAGCAAATATAGAAACCAATACGAAAGAGGCTAGAGAAAAAATAGAAAACATTGCTCTAGATCCGGATGAAACCATAATATCTCCTCCTGAAATTCAAAGAGCAACCATGAAAAGGCTTTTGAATATGGCGGTCAGCAAAGTATATTTCAAGTGTAATGATTCATGGTATGTACAAGTTGAAGGTTTAGCAATGGGCGCGTCCCTCGCTGTAATTCTGGCAAACTTATGGCTGAAAGAGTACGAATTTGCTCTACGACAACAAATACCGGTGGGAACGGGGGTACAGCAAATTAATGACAAAAACGGCTTGTGCCCATGTTGCAGCAGGAAAGTCACATATAGATCAAAGGGGGTTGAATGCGAGAGTTGCCGAAACTGGTATCATCTAAAATGCGGAAAAATATCCGATGACGTATACGCATCAATAACCGAGATAGTCTGTTACTGTGAAAGCTGCTGCCGAGCTAAGAACAAGGAGAAGGATACTCCCCAGGTGAAATTGTTCTTCAGGTATGTGGATGACATTGTTAGAACAGTCAGAGGGGAGCCGAGTTGTCTTCTCGATGCCGCCAATTCTCTTCATCCAAAATTGCAGTTCACTCTAGAGAAAACTAATTCGGAGGGAAATTTGCCGTTCCTGGATTTGAACATAAATGTATCGCAGGGTAGGCGTGTAACTTGCAGTTGGTATCAAAAACCAACAGATACAGGGACTATTCTGAACTATAGAAGCTGCGCACCAACTCAGTATAAGCGTAGTGTTATCCAAGGCACTGTACACAGGGTTTTTAGGAGTACATCTAGCTGGGAGCAATTTGATAAGGCTATGGAAACTATTAGGGCGCAATGGCTGACAAATCAGTACCCTGAAAATTGGTCAGCAAAGGTGGCTTCAGACGCCTTGTGCAAGATTATCGAGGGTAAGGGCAAGCCCCTGGATAGTGAAAGGGGTTTGTCAGTTCAGTCACCAAAGGATGGGAAGCCCCCAATGCTGATGGTGCAATATAGAGGTAAACAGAGCCATTATTTTGCTAACAGGTTACGAAAAAAATTAACTAACGTTCAAGTGGTTTTCACCACAAGAAAACTACAATCATGTTTACCATCACTGAAGTCAGCATTTTCTAATGACCTCAAGTCAAGAGTGGTTTATAAGCTGTCATGTAGTGGATGCACTTCCACCTATGTCGGACAAACTGTTCGACATTTGACCACTAGAATTGAGGAACATAAGAAAGCAGACTCACCGGTAGGCCTCCACCTTTAGCAATGCCAACTTGAGGGAAATAGCGCAGATCTTAGTTGGGAAATTATAGATAGGTCAAACAACCAAACAAAATTGCTAACACTAGAGGCAATACATATCTGGAAAGAGAAACCGGGCTTGAACAATCGCGATGAGTTTAGGAGCAGGGAGTTAACACTGAAAATTTAGTCCCAAAATATTTTTGGTTTTTTATTCAAAACATCATGTCTAAATCGAAATTATGACTCAGAAACTTCCAGACAAATTAATTTTAAAATGTTTAATTAATTTTAGAGGTTACAAGTATTTTAATCTTAATAGTAATTTAGAGGTCAACTGTGATTGGCTAATTTTTTATCATGATGGTTTAGAACCAAATTGTATGTGATTTATTGTAAATAACATTTGTAAATTGATGTTTTATCGTCATTTAGAGTAGTTTATTGTAAAAATCCTGACGATGCACATAGTTGCGAAAACGTTTGAAATTTACTTTTTAGCAAAATTTTCTTCAAAACAAATTTCGATGTGGATAATCAGAATATGAGCAATTCGAAAATTCCCGAATCCGGTTTTAAAAATTCAATAGAGAAATCATCATCATCATTGCCGCCTTATCCCGTTCAAACGGGGTCGGCGGGGCGCTCCTGAATCTTCGAGCACCAGAGTTTGCGGTCGTGTGCGTCTGCTTCCGTCAGTCCTCGTCTTCTCATTTCCTCCTTCACGTCCTCTATCCATGTCTTTCTTGGACTTCCTTTGCGTCTTTTTCCAGGGACCTCAAGGAAATACGCTTCTTTTATTGGATCACTATCTTCTTTACGCACGACATGCCCAAACCATTGCAATTTAGATTTTTCAACACAGTCAATAACGGTCTACTGAATACCAAGTCGGCTCAGAATCGAGTCCGATGGAATG